>NC_092718.1:227324653-227387396 GCF_047496885.1 Scyliorhinus torazame
ACACGGGGCGGGGTCTGGGGGTTATTACTGACACGGGGTGGGGTCTGGGGGTAATTACTGACACGGGGCGGGGTCTGGGGGTAATTACTGACACGGGGCGGGGTCTGGGGGAATTACTGACACGGGGCGGGGTCTGGGGGTAATTACTGACACAGGGCAGGGTCTGGGGGTAATTACTGACACGGGGCGGGGTCTGGGGGTAATTATTGACACGGGGCGGGGTCTGGGGGTAATTACTGACACGGGGCGGGGTTTGGGGGTAATTACTGACACGGGGCGGGGTCTGGGGGTAATTATTGACACGGGGTGGGGTCTGGGGGTAATTACTGACACGGGGCGGGGTTTGGGGGTAATTACTGACACGGGGCGGGGTCTGGGGGTAATTACTGACACGGGGCGGGGTCTGGGGGTAATTACTGACACGGGGCGGGGTTTGGGGGTAATTACTGACACGGGGCGGGGTCTGGGGGTAATTACTGACACGGGGCGGGGTCTGGGGGTAATTACTGACACGGGGCGAGGTCTGGGGGTAAGTACTGACACGGGGCGGGGTCTGGGGGTAATTACTGACACGGGGCGAGGTCTGGGGGTAATTACTGACACGGGGCGGGGTCTGGGGTAATTACTGACACTGGGTGTATTCTCGGGGTTATTACTGACACGGGGTGAGGTCTGGGGGTAATTACTGACATGGGGTGGGGTCTGGGGGTAATTACTGACACTGGGTGTAGTCTCGGGGTTATTACTGACACGGGGTGGGGTCTGGGGGTAATTACTGACATGGGGTGGGGTCTGGGGGTAATTACTGACACTGGGTGTAGTCTCGGAGTTATTACTGACATGGGGTGGGATCTGGGGGTAATTACTGACACTGGGTGTAGTCTCGGGGTTATTACTGACACGGGGTGGGGTCTGGGGGTAATTACTGGCATGGGGTGGGGTCTGGGGGTAATTACTGGCATGGGGTGGAGTCTGGCGGTAATTACTGGCACGGGGTGAAGTCTGGGGGTAATTACTGACACGGGGTGGGGTCTGGGGGTAATTACTGACACGGGGCGGGGTCTGGGGGTAATTACTGACATGGGGATGGGGTCTGGGGGTTATTACTGACATGGGGATGGGGTCTGGGGGTAATTACTGACACGGGGTGGAGTCTGGGGGTAATTACTGAATTGGGGCGGGGTCTGGGGGTAATTACTGACACGGGGATGGGGTCTGGGGGTAATTACTGACACAGGGATGGGGTCTGGGGGTAATTACTGACACGGGGCGGGGTCTGGGGGTAATTACTGACACGGGGATGGGGTCTGGGGGTAATTACTGACACGGGGATGGGGTCTGGGGGTAATTACTGACACGGGGCGGGGTCTGGGGGTAATTACTGACACGGGGCGGGGTCTGGGGGTAATTACTGACATGGGGATGGGGTCTGGGGGTAATTACTGACATGGGGATGGGGTCTGGGGGTAATTACTGACACGGGGTGGAGTCTGGGGGTAATTACTGACACGGGGTGGAGTCTGGGGGTAATTACTGACACGGGGTGGAGTCTGGGGGTAATTACTGACACGGGGCGGGGTCTGGGGGTAATTACTGACACGGGGTGGGGTCTGGGGGTAATTACTGACACGGGATGGGGTCTGGGGGTAATTACTGACACGGGGTGGGATCTGGGGGTAATTACTGACATGGGGATGGAGTCTGGGGGTAATTACTGACACGGGGATGGGGTCTGGGGGTAATTACTGACATGGGGATGGGGTCTGGGGGTAATTACTGACACGGGGATGGGGTCTGGGGGTAATTACTGACACGGGGCGGGGTCTGGGGGTTATTACTGACACGGGGCGGGGTCTGGGGGTAATTACTGACACGGGGCGGGATCTGGGGGTAATTACTGACACGGGGCGGGATCTGGGGGTAATTACTGACACGGGATGGGGTCTGGGGGTAATTACTGACACGGGGCGGGGTCTGGGGGTAATTACTGACACGGGGTGGAGTCTGGGGGTAATTACTGAATTGGGGCGGGGTCTGGGGGTTATTACTCACATGGGGATGGGGTCTGGGGGTAATTACTGACACGGGATGGGGTCTGGGGGTAATTACTGACACGGGGCGGGGTCTGGGGGTTATTACTGACACGGGGTGGGGTCTGGGGGTAATTACTGACACGGGGCGGGGTCTGGGGGTAATTACTGACACGGTGATGGGGTCTGGGGGTAATTACTGACACGGGGTGGGGTTTGGGGGTAATGACTGACACGGGGTGGAGTCTGGGGGTAATTACTGACACGGGGATGGGGTCTGGGGGTAATTACTGACACGGGGCGGGGTCTGGGGGTAATTACTGACACGGGGTGGAGTCTGGGGGTAATTACTGAATTGGGGCGGGGTCTGGGGGTTATTACTGACATGGGGATGGGGTCTGGGGGTAATTACTGACACGGGGCGGGGTCTGGGGGTAATTACTGACACGGGGTGGGGTCTGGGGGTAATTACTGACACGGGGTGGAGTCTGGGGGTAATTACTGACACGGGATGGGGTGTGGGGGTAATTACTGACACGGGGTGGAGTCTGGGGGTAATTACTGACACGGGGTGGAGTCTGGGGGTAATTACTGACACGGGGTGGAGTCTGGGGGTAATTACTGACACGGGGTGGAGTCTGGGGGTAATTACTGACATGGGGATGGGGTCTGGGGGTAATTACTGACACGGGGTGGAGTCTGGGGGTAATTACTGACACGGGGCGGGGTCTGGGGGTAATTACTGACACGGGGCGGGGTCTGGGGGTAATTACTGACACGGGGCGGGGTCTGGGGGTAATTACTGACACGGGGTGGAGTCTGGGGGTAATTACTGACATGGGGATGGGGTCTGGGGGGAGATACCACACGGCGGGGGGGTTGTTATCGCACTGGGGGGGGGGGGGATCACACAGGGGGGTGCTGGGTGGGTTGGTTATTGACAGAACCCCCCCTGTCGCCCGGTGCTGCCCCGGGACCCGGCTGCTGCCTCAGGTCAGGGACCACACACCAATTGTTGCCCCGTCCACAATAACTCACCTCCCCCTTTGCCAGCCACACCTGCGTCCGCCGCTCAGAGATTTCCTCATTGATGCTGGACAGGAAATTCTGGGAGATTCGGAGTGCGTCCTGCAGTAAGGGATAGTCAGGATGCTCTGTGGGGGTGTGTTTCAGAAGGTCCTACAAACACACACACAAACTCTGTTAAATTAAGACACACACGTCATAATATGGCCTCATGGATTTACACGAGAACACGCTTAAACTCTCAATCAGCAACTCGCACCTCAGCGGAAACAGATTGTGGATAAGTTCCCACCACAGAGACTAAGGAACAAAACTCAAGATCACACTCCCCACGTGTACTGCAGGAGTGCTGCACTGTCAGAGGGTCAGTACGGAGGGAGTGCCGCACTGTCAGAGGGTCAGTACTGAGGGATTGCCGCACTGTCAGAGGGTCAGTACTGAGGGAGTGCCGCACTGTCAGAGGGTCAGTACTGAGGGAATGCTGCACTGTCAGAGGGTCAGTATTGAGGGAGCGCTGCACTGTCAGAGGGTCAGTACTGAGGGAGTGCCGCACTGTCAGAGGGTCAGTACTGAGGGAGTGCCGCACTGTCAGAGGGTCAGTACTGAGGGAGTGCCGCACTGTCAGAGGGTCAGTACTGAGGGAGTGCCGCACTGTCAGAGGGTCAGTACTGAGGGAATGCTGCACTGTCAGAGGGTCAGTACTGAGGGAGCGCTGCACTGTCAGAGGGTCAGTACTGAGGGAGTGCCGCACTGTCAGAGGGTCAGTACTGAGGGAGTGCCGCACTGTCAGAGGGTCAGTACTGAGGGAGTGCCGCACTGTCAGAAGGTCAGTACTGAGGGAGTGCTGCACTGTCAGAGGGTCAGTACTGAGCGAGTGCTGCACTGTCAGAGGGTCAGTACTGAGCGAGTGCTGCACTGTCAGAGGGTCAGTACTGAGCGAGTGCTGCACTGTCAGAGGGTCAGTACTGAGGGAGTGGTGCACTGTCAGAGGGTCAGTACTGAGGGAGCGCCGCACTGTCAGAGGGTCAGTACTGAGGGAGTGCCGCACTGTCAGAGGGTCAGTACTGAGGGAGTGCCGCACTGTCAGAGGGTCAGGACTGAGGGAGTGCCGCACTGTCAGAGGGTCAGGACTGAGGGAGTACTGCCCTGTCAGAGGGTCAGTACTGAGCGAGTGCTGCACTGTCAGAGGGTCAGTACTGAGGGAGTGCTGCACTGTCAGAGGGTCAGTACTGAGGGAGTGCTGTACTGTCAGAGGGTCAGTACTGAGAGTGTGCCGCACTGTCGGAGGGTCAGTACTGAGGGAGTGCCGCACTGTCAGAGGGTCAGTACTGAGGGAGTGCCGCACTGTCAGAGAGTCAGTACTGAGGGAGTGCTGCACTGTCAGAGGGTCAGTACTGAGGGAAAGCTGCACTGTCAGAGGGTCAGTACTGAGGGAGTGCTACACTGTCAGAGGGTCAGTACTGAGGGAGTGCCGCACTGTCAGAGGGTCAGTACTGAGAGTGTGCCGCACTGTCGGAGGGTCAGTACTGAGGGAAAGCCGCACTGTCAGAGGGTCAGTACTGAGGGAGTGCCGCACTGTCAGAGAGTCAGTACTGAGGGAGTGCTGCACTGTCAGAGGGTCAGTACTGAGGGAAAGCTGCACTGTCAGAGGGTCAGTACTGAGGGAGTGCTGCACTGTCAGAGGGTCAGTACTGAGGGAGTACCGCACTGTCAGAGGGTCAGTACTGAGGGAGTACCGCACTGTCAGAGGGTCAGTACTGAGGGAGTACCGCACTGTCAGAGGGTCAGTACTGAGGGAGTACCGCACTGTCAGAGGGTCAGTACTGAGGGAGTGCCGCACTGTCAGAGATTCAGTACTGAAGGAGTGCTGCACTGTCAGAGGGTCAGTACAGAGGGAGTGGTGCACTGTCAGAGGGTCAGTACTGAGGGAGCGCCGCACTGTCAGAGGGTCAGTACTGAGGGAGTGCCGCACTGTCAGAGGGTCAGTACTGAGGGAGTGCCGCACTGTCAGAGGGTCAGGGCTGAGGGAGTGCCGCACTGTCAGAGGGTCAGGACTGAGGGAGTACTGCCCTGTCAGAGGGTCAGTACTGAGCGAGTGCTGCACTGTCAGAGGGTCAGTACTGAGGGAGTGCTGCACTGTCAGAGGGTCAGTACTGAGGGAGTGCTGTACTGTCAGAGGGTCAGTACTGAGAGTGTGCCGCACTGTCGGAGGGTCAGTACTGAGGGAGTGCCGCACTGTCAGAGGGTCAGTACTGAGGGAGTGCCGCACTGTCAGAGAGTCAGTACTGAGGGAGTGCTGCACTGTCAGAGGGTCAGTACTGAGGGAAAGCTGCACTGTCAGAGGGTCAGTACTGAGGGAGTGCTACACTGTCAGAGGGTCAGTACTGAGGGAGTGCCGCACTGTCAGAGGGTCAGTACTGAGAGTGTGCCGCACTGTCGGAGGGTCAGTACTGAGGGAAAGCCGCACTGTCAGAGGGTCAGTACTGAGGGAGTGCCGCACTGTCAGAGAGTCAGTACTGAGGGAGTGCTGCACTGTCAGAGGGTCAGTACTGAGGGAAAGCTGCACTGTCAGAGGGTCAGTACTGAGGGAGTGCTGCACTGTCAGAGGGTCAGTACTGAGGGAGTACCGCACTGTCAGAGGGTCAGTACTGAGGGAGTACCGCACTGTCAGAGGGTCAGTACTGAGGGAGTACCGCACTGTCAGAGGGTCAGTACTGAGGGAGTACCGCACTGTCAGAGGGTCAGTACTGAGGGAGTGCCGCACTGTCAGAGATTCAGTACTGAAGGAGTGCTGCACTGTCAGAGGGTCAGTACTGAGGGAGTGCTGCACTGTCAGAGGGTCAGTACTGAGGGAAAGCTGCACTGTCAAAGGGTCAGTACTGAGGGAGTGCTGCACTGTCAGAGGATCAGTACTGAGGGAGTGCTGCACTGTCAGAGGGTCAGTACTGAGGGAGTGCCGCACTGTCAGAGGGTCAGTACTGAGGGAGTGCTGCACTGTCAGAGGGTCAGTACTGAGGGAGTGCTGCACTGTCAGAGGGTCAGTACTGAGGGAGTGCTGCACTGTCAGAGGGTCAGTACTGAGGGAGTGCCGCACTATCAGAGGGTCAGTACTGAGGGAGCGCTGCACTGTCAGAGGGTCAGTACTGAGGGAGTGCCGCAATGTCAGAGAGTCAGTACTGAGGGAGTGCCGCACTGTCAGAGGGTCAGTACTGAGAGAGTGCTGCACTGTCAGAGGGTCAGTACTGAAGGAGCACCGCACTGTCAGAGTGTCAGTACTGAGGGAAAGCAGTACAGTCGGTGGTGCTGTCTTTCCGATGAGGCATTAATGAAGTTCCCCTCTGTCCTTTCTGATAATATTATTCAAGAAAAGCAGGGGCTGTTTTCTCCAATATGGGCCAATATTTATCCCAGAACCGGCAGGACTGAGGGGGATTGGTGAAGGTGGGATGGGTGACTCGAGATTCTCTAGAAAGCAGGAGCGAGGAAGGGAAACCGTTGCTGAAACCCCTTCTTCTCATGTCCGGTTAACGTTGGGTTTCCACATTGCGACTCAATCTTCCCTCTTCCTCAATCTTCCCTCATCCACCCACACTTTCTTTGAGGGTATAACTGTAGAGTTGATGAGGGGGAGCCGGTGGATGTGGTTGATTTGGACTTTCAGAAGACTTTTGACAAAGTCCCACAGAAGAGATTAGTGTGTAAAATCAAAGTGCATGGGATTGGGGGAAGTGTATTGAGATGGATAGAAAACTGGTTGGCAGACAGGAAACAAAGAGTAGGAATTAACGGGTCTTTTTCCAAATGGCAGGCAGTGACTAGTGGGGTACGACAGGGATCGGTGCTGGGACCCCAGCTATTCACAATATATATTCATGATTTAAATGAGGGAACAAAATGTCATATCTTCAAATTTGGAGATGACACCAGGTTGTGTGGGAGGGTGAGCTGTGAGGAGGATGCAGAGATGCTTCAGTGTAATTTGGACAAGTTGAGTGAGTGGGCAAATGAATGGCAGATGCGGTATAATTTGGATAAATGCGAGGTTATCAACTTTGGTAGCAAAAACGAGAAGTCAGACTATTATCTGAATGGCCATAAATTAGGAGAGGGAAATGTGCACCGAGACCTGGGTGTCCTCGTACACCAGTCACTGAAGGTAAGCGCTCAGGTGCAACAGGCAGTAAAGAAGGCAAATGGTATGTTGGCCTTCATTGCGAGAGGTTTCGAGTATAGAAGCAGGGATGTGTTGCTGCAATTGTACAGGGCCTTGGTGAGACCACACCTGGAGTATTGTGAGCAGTTTCTGTCTCCTTCTCTGAGGAAGGATGTTCTTGCTCTCGAGGGAGTGCAGCGAAGGTTTACCAGACTGATTCCTGCGATGGCGGGACTGACGTACGAGGAGAGACTGAGTTGGTTAGGATTGTATTTGCTGAGTTAAGAATGAGGGGGGATCTCATAGAAACCTATAAAACTCTAACAGGACTGGACAGGGTTGATGCAGGAAGGATGTTCCCGATGGTGGGGTGTCCAGAACCAGGGGTCACAGTCCGAGGCTACGGGGTAAACCATTTAGGACAGAGATGAGGAGAAATTTCTTCACCCAGAGAGTGGTCGGCCTGTGGAATTCGTTACCACAGGAAGTAGTTGAGACCAAAACATTGTGGGCTGGTTTCTCCGATTCTGGGCTATGTCCCCACGCCAGCCTGGGAACGGTGGTGAATTACATAGAACATAGAGAATACAGCACAGATCAGGCCCTTCGGCCCACGACGTTGTGCCGAACCTTTGTCCTAGATTAATCATAGATTATCATTGAATTTACAGTGCAGAAGGAGGAGCACCCTTGGAAAGAGCACCCTACCCAAAGTCAACACCTCCACCCAACACCAAGGGCAATTTTGGACACTAACGGCAATTAATCATGGCCAATCCACCTAACCGTTACACCCGAAGCAATGGCGTAAAACAGCCACGATCCTCCGTGTAGCTGGGGGCTAGCGCCGGCTCTAGCTGCCGATGCAGCCAAGAGAATTGCCGAGTCTGTGGCCGCGTACGCGCATGGCGGCTGCCTGCAGTGACTACACCGTACTACATGGCGGAGGCCACTCGTGGTCCCGGCCCGCAAATTAGTGCCCCCCCCCCCCCCCCCTTGGCCGGCTCGCGCACCCCGGACTGCCCCCCCCCCCCCCCGACACAGTGCCCCCAGCCCTGATAAAGTTCCCCCCGCCCGTGGATCGCCCTCCCCCAACTGTAGGCAGCGCTGGACTGAGCCCGCAGCCTCACGCTGCCTTCCCGACGGATGGGATAGACTCGGCCGGTCTGGGGCAGAGCATCTGGGGGCGGGTCTCAAGCAAAGTCCTGAGGCCATTGATACGTGGCGTTCACTCCGAGTCGGCCGCTTTGGAGAGGGCGGACCATCGCGAGAGCAGCGCCAACCCGATTTGGTCGGGGACTGGGATTCTCCGGCCGATCGCCGAATCGATTTCGGCGGGGGAGAATCCAGTCTGTATGTTTGAAGAAGCAGTTAGATATCGCACTTAGGGCAAAGGGGATCAAAGGATATGGGGGGAAGCGGGATTAGGCTATTGAGTTGGATGAATGAATGGCGGAGCAGGTTCGAAGGGCCTCCTCCTGGGTGCAACAGCAAACCGTCAATACTCACATGGAGAACCAAAGTGCTTCTAGTTACTCGATCAATCGGTTTGTACAGTAGAGCTGAAATAGACACACCAGAATGAGCAAAAATCTTTCAAAATTACCGAAACACAATCAAATCACAGAGTTACTCTGTATCTAACCCCGTGCTGTTCCTGTCCTGGGAGTGTTTGATGGGGACAGTGTAGAGGGAGCTTTACTCTGTATCTAACCCCGTGCTGTACCTGTCCTGGGAGTGTTTGATGGGGACAGTGTAGAGGGAGCTTTACTCTGTATCTAACCCCGTGCTGTACCTGTCCTGGGAGTGTTTGATGGGGACAGTGTAGAGGGAGCTTTACTCTGTATCTAACCCCGTGCTGTACCTGTCCTGGGAGTGTTTGATGGGGACAGTGTAGAGGGAGCTTTACTCTGTATCTAACCCCGTGCTGTACCTGTCCTGGGAGTGTTTGATGGGGACAGTGTAGAGGGAGCTTTACTCTGTATCTAACCCCCTGCTGTACCTGTCCTGGGAGTGTTTGATGGGGACAGTGTAGAGCGAGCTTTACTCTGTATCTAACCCCGTGCTGTACCTGTCCTGGGAGTGTTTGATGGGGACAGTGTCGAGGGAGCTTTACTCTGTATCTAACCCCGTGCTGTACCTGTCCTGGGAGTGTTTGATGGGGACAGTGTAGAGGGAGCTTTACTCTGTATCTAACCCCGTGCTGTACCTGTCCTGGGAGTGTTTGATGGGGACAGTGTAGAGGGAACTTTACTCTGTATCTAACCCCGTGCTGTACCTGTCCTGGGAGTGTTTGATGGGGACAGTGTAGAGGGAGCTTTACTCTGTATCTAACTCCGTGCTGGACCTGTGCGGAGTGTTTGATGTGGACAGTGTAGAGGGAGCTTTACTCTGTATCTAACCCCGTGCTGTACCTGTCCTGGGAGTGTTTGATGGGGACAGTGAGAGTGAGCTTTACTCTGTATCTAACCCCGTGCTGTACCTGTCCTGGGAGTGTTTGATGGGGACAGTGTAGAGGGAGCTTTCCACTGTATCTAACCCCGTGCTGTACCTGTCCTGGGAGTGTTTGATGGGGACAGTGAGAGGGAGCTTTACTCTGTATCTCACTCCGTACTGTACCTGTCCTGGGAGTGTTTGATGGGGACAGTGTAGAGGGAGCTTTACTCTGTATCTAACCCCGTGCTGTACCTGTCCTGGGAGTGTTTGATGGGGACAGTGAGAGGGAGCTTTACTCTGTATCTAACCCCGTGCTGTACCTGTCCTGGGAGTGTTTGATGGGGACAGTGTAGAGGGAGCTTTACTCTGTATCTAACCCCGTGCTGTACCTGTCCTGGGAGTGTTTGATGGGGACAGTGTAGAGGGAGCTTTACTCTGTATCTAACTCCGTGCTGGACCTGTGCTGGGAGTGTTTGATGTGGACAGTGAAGAGGGAGCTTTACTCTGTATCTAACCCCGTGCTGTACCTGTCCTGGGAGTGTTTGATGGGGACAGTGAGAGTGAGCTTTACTCTGTATCTAACCCCGTACTGTACCTGTCCTGGGAGTGTTTGATGGCGACAGTGTAGAGGGAGCTTTACACTGTATCTAACCCCGTGCTGTACCTGTCCTGGGAGTGTTTGATGGGGACAGTGAGAGGGAGCTTTACTCTGTATCTCACCCCGTACTGTACCTGTCCTGGGAGTGTTTGATGGGGACAGTGTAGAGGGAGCTTTACTCTGTATCTAACCCCGTGCTGTACCTGTCCTGGGAGTGTTTGATGGGGACAGTGAGAGGGAGCTTTACTCTGTATCTAACCCCGTGCTGTACCTGTCCTGGGAGTGTTTGATGGGGACAGTGTAGAGGGAGCTTTACTCTGTATCTAACCCCGTGCTGTACCTGTCCTGGGAGTGTTTGATGGGGACAGTGAGAGGGAGCTTTACTCTGTATCTAACCCCGTGCTGTACCTGTCCTGGGAGTGTTTGATGTGGACAGTGTAGAGGGAACTTTACTCTGTATCTAACCCCGTGCTGTACCTGTCCTGGGAGTGTTTGATGGGGACAGTGTCGAGGGAGCTTTACTCTGTATCTAATCCTGTGCAGTACCTGTCCTGGGAGTGTTTGATGGGGACAGTGTCGAGGGAGCTTTACTCTGTATCTAACCCCCGTGCTGTACCTGTCCTGGGAGTGTTTGATGGGGACAGTGTAGAGGGTGCTTTACTCTGTATCTAACCCCGTGCTGTACCTGTCCTGGGAGTGTTTGATGTGGACAGTATAGAGGGAGCTTTACTCTGTATCTAACCCCGTGCTGTACCTGTCCTGGGAGTGTTTGATGGGGACAGTGTAGAGGGAGCTTTACTCTGTATCTAACCCCGTGCTGTCCCTGTCCTGGGAGTGTTTGATGGGGACAGTGTGAGGGAGCTTTACTCTGTATCTCACCCCGTGCTGTACCTGTCCTGGGAGTGTTTGATGGGGACAGTGTAGAGGGAACTTTACTCTGTATCTAACCCCGTGCTGGACCTGTGCTGGGAGTGTTTGATGTGGACAGTGTAGAGGGAGCTTTACTCTGTATCTAACTCCGTGCTGTACCTGTCCTGGGAGTGTTTGATGGGGACAGTGAGAGGCAGTTTTACTCTGTATCTAACCCCATGCTGTACCAGTCCTGGGAGTGTTTGATGTGTACAGTGTAGAGGGAGCTTTACACTGTATCTAACCCCGTGCTGTCCCTGTCCTGGGAGTGTTTGATGGGGACAGTGAGAGGGAGCTTTACTCTGTATCTCACCCCGTGCTGTACCTGTCCTGGGAGTGTTTGATGGGGACAGTGTAGAGGGAGCTTTACTCTGTATCTAACCCAGTGCTGTACCTGTCCTGGGAGTGTTTGATGGGGACAGTGAGAGGGAGCTTTACTCTGTATCTAACCCCGTGCTGTACCTGTCCTGGGAGTGTTTGATGTGGACAGTGTAGAGGGAACTTTACTCTGTATCTAACCCCGTGCTGTACCTGTCCTGGGAGTGTTTGATGGGGACAGTGTCGAGGGAGCTTTACTCTGTATCTAATCCTGTGCAGTACCTGTCCTGGGAGTGTTTGATGGGGACAGTGTCGAGGGAGCTTTACTCTGTATCTAACCCCGTGCTGTACCTGTCCTGGGAGTGTTTGATGTGGACAGTGTAGAGGGAGCTTTACTCTGTATCTAACCCCGTGCTGTACCTGCCCTGGGAGTGTTTGATGGGGACAGTGTAGAGGGAGCTTTACTCTGTATCTAACCCCCGTGCTGTACCTGTCCTGGGAGTGTTTGATGGGGACAGTGTAGAGGGTGCTTTACTCTGTATCTAACCCCGTGCTGTACCTGTCCAGGGAGTGTTTGATGTGGACAGTATAGAGGGAGCTTTACTCTGTATCTAACCCCGTGCTGTACCTGTCCTGGGAGGGTTTGATGGGGACAGTGTAGAGGGAGATTTACTCTGTATCTAACCCCGTGCTGTACCTGTCCTGGGAGTGTTTGATGGGGACAGTGTAGAGGGAGCTTTACTCTGTATCTAACCCCCGTGCTGTACCTGTCCTGGGAGTGTTTGATGTGGACAGTATAGAGGGAGCTTTACTCTGTATCTAACCCCGTGCTGTTCCTGTCCTGGGAGTGTTTGATGGGGACAGTGTAGAGGGTGCTTTACTCTGTATCTAACCCCGAGCTGTACCTGTCCTGGGAGTGTTTGATGGGGACAGTGTAGAGGGAGCTTTACTCTGTATCTAACCCCGTGCTGTACCTGTCCTGGGAGTTTTTGATGGGGACAGTGTAGAGGGAGCTTTACTCTGTATCTAACCCCGTGCTGTACCTGTACTGGGAGTGTTTGATGTGAATAGTGTAGAGGGAGCTTTACTCTGTATCTAACCCCGTGCTGGACCTGTCCTGGGAGTGTTTGATGGGGACAGTGTAGAGGGAGCTTTACTCTGTATCTAACCCCATGCTGTACCTGTCTTGGGAGTGTTTGATGGGGACAGTATAGAGGGAGCTTTACTCTGTATCTAACCCCGTGCTGTACCTGTCCTGGGAGTGTTTGATGGGGACAGTGTAGAGGGTGCTTTACTCTGTATCTAACCCCGTGCTGTACCTGTCCTGGGAGTGTTTGATGGGGACAGTGAGAGTGAGCTTTACTCTGTATCTAACCCCGTGCTGTACCTGTCCTGGGAGTGTTTGATGCGGACAGTGTAGAGGGAGCTTTACACTGTATCTAACCCCGTGCTGTCCCTGTCCTGGGAGTGTTTGATGGGGACAGTGAGAGGGAGCTTTACTCTGTATCTCACCCCGTACTGTACCTGTCCTGGGAGTGTTTGATGGGGACAGTGTAGAGGGAGCTTTACTCTGTATCTAACCCCGTGCTGTACCTGTCCTGGGAGTGTTTGATGGGGACAGTGAGAGGGAGCTTTACTCTGTATCTAACCCCGTGCTGTACCTGTCCTGGGAGTGTTTGATGTGGACAGTGTAGAGGGAACTTTACTCTGTATCTAACCCCGTGCTGTACCTGTCCTGGGAGTGTTTGATGGGGACAGTGTCGAGGGAGCTTTACTCTGTATCTAATCCTGTGCAGTACCTGTCCTGGGAGTGTTTGATGGGGACAGTGTCGAGGGAGCTTTACTCTGTATCTAACCCCCGTGCTGTACCTGTCCTGGGAGTGTTTGATGGGGACAGTGTAGAGGGTGCTTTACTCTGTATCTAACCCCGTGCTGTACCTGTCCTGGGAGTGTTTGATGTGGACAGTATAGAGGGAGCTTTACTCTGTATCTAACCCCGTGCTGTACCTGTCCTGGGAGTGTTTGATGGGGGCAGTGTAGAGGGAGCTTTACTCTGTATCTAACCACGTGCTGTCCCTGTCCTGGGAGTGTTTGATGGGGACAGTGTGAGGGAGCTTTACTCTGTATCTCACCCCTTGCTGTACCTGTCCTGGGAGTGTTTGATGGGGACAGTGTAGAGGGAACTTTACTCTGTATCTAACCCCGTGCTGGACCTGTGCTGGGAGTGTTTGATGTGGACAGTGTAGAGGGAGCTTTACTCTGTATCTAACCCCGTGCTGTACCTGTCCTGGGAGTGTTTGATGGGGACAGTGAGAGGCAGTTTTACTCTGTATCTAACCCCATGCTGTACCTGTCCTGGGAGTGTTTGATGTGGACAGTGTAGAGGGAGCTTTAAACTGTATCTAACCCCGTGCTGTCCCTGTCCTGGGAGTGTTTGATGGGGACAGTGAGAGGGAGCTTTACTCTGTATCTCACCCCGTGCTGTACCTGTCCTGGGAGTGTTTGATGGGGACAGTGTAGAGGGAGCTTTACTCTGTATCTAACCCCGTGCTGTACCTGTCCTGGGAGTGTTTGATGGGGACAGTGAGAGGGAGCTTTACTCTGTATCTAACCCCGTGCTGTACCTGTCCTGGGAGTGTTTGATGTGGACAGTGTAGAGGGAACTTTACTCTGTATCTAACCCCGTGCTGTACCTGTCCTGGGAGTGTTTGATGGGGACAGTGTCGAGGGAGCTTTACTCTGTATCTAATCCTGTGCAGTACCTGTCCTGGGAGTGTTTGATGGGGACAGTGTCGAGGGAGCTTTACTCTGTATCTAACCCCGTGCTGTACCTGTCCTGGGAGTGTTTGATGTGGACAGTGTAGAGGGAGCTTTACTCTGTATCGAACCCCGTGCTGTACCTGCCCTGGGAGGGTTTGATGGGGACAGTGTAGAGGGAGATTTACTCTGTATCTAACCCCGTGCTGTACCTGTCCTGGGAGTGTTTGATGGGGACAGTGTAGAGGGAGCTTTACTCTGTATCTAACCCCCGTGCTGTACCTGTCCTGGGAGTGTTTGATGTGGACAGTATAGAGGGAGCTTTACTCTGTATCTAACCCCGTGCTGTACCTGTCCTGGGAGTGTTTGATGGGGACAGTGTAGAGGGTGCTTTACTCTGTATCTAACCCCGAGCTGTACCTGTCCTGGGAGTGTTTGATGGGGACAGTGTAGAGGGAGCTTTACTCTGTATCTAACCCCGTGCTGTACCTGTCCTGGGAGTGTTTGATGGGGACAGTGTAGAGGGAGCTTTACTCTGTATCTAACCCCGTGCTGTACCTGTCCTGGGAGTGTTTGATGTGAATAGTGAAGAGGGAGCTTTACTCTGTATCTAACCCCATGCTGGACCTGTCCTGGGAGTGTTTGATGGGGACAGTGTAGAGGGAGCTTTACTCTGTATCTAACCCCATGCTGTACCTGTCTTGGGAGTGTTTGATGGGGACAGTATAGAGGGAGCTTTACTCTGTATCTAACCCCGTGCTGTACCTGTCCTGGGAGTGTTTGATGGGGACAGTGTAGAGGGTGCTTTACTCTGTATCTAACCCCGTGCTGTACCTGTCCTGGGAGTGTTTGATGGGGACAGTGTAGAGGGAGCTTTACTCTGTATCTAACCCCGTGCTGTACCTGTCCTGGGAGTGTTTGATGGGGACAGTGTAGAGGGAGCTTTACTCTGTATCTAACCCCGTGCTGTACCTGTCCTGGGAGTGTTTGATGGGGACAGTGTAGAGGGAGCTTTACTCTGTATCTAACCCCTTGCTGTACCTGTCCTGGGAGTGTTTGATGGGGACAGCGTAGAGGGAGCTTTACCCTGTATCTAACCCCGTGCTGTACCTGTCCTGGGAGTGTTTGATGGGGACAGTGTAGAGGGAGCTTTACTCTGTATCTAACCCCGTGCTGTACCTGTCCTGGGAGTGATTGATGGGGACAGTGTAGAGGGAGCTTTACTCTGTATCTAACCCCGTGCTGTACCTGTCCTGGGAGAGTTTGATGGGGACAGTGTAGAGGGAGCTTTACTGTGTATCTAACCCCTTGCTGTACCTGTCCTGGGAGTGTTTGATGGGGACAGTGTAGAGGGAGCTTTACTCTGTATCTAACCCCGTGCTGTACCTGTCCTGGGAGTGTTTGATGGGGGCAGTGTAGAGGGAGCTTTACTCTGTATCTAACCCCGTGCTGTCCCTGTCCTGGGAGTGTTTGATGGGGACAGTGTAGAGGGAGCTTTACTCTGTATCTAACCCCGTGCTGTACCTGTCCTGGGAGTGTTTGATGGGGACAGTGTAGAGGGAGCTTTACTCTGTATCTAACCCCGTGCTGTACCTGTCCTGGGAGTGTTTGATGGGGACAGTGTAGAGGGAGCTTTACTCTGTATCTAACCCCGTGCTGTACCTGTCCTGGGAGTGTTTGATGGGGACAGTGTAGAGGGAGCTTTACTCTGTATCTAACCCCGTGCTGTACCTGTCCTGGGAGTGTTTGATGTGGACAGTGTAGAGGGAGCTTTACTCTGTATCTAACCCTGTGCTGTACCTGTCCTGGGAGTGTTTGATGTGGACAGTGTAGAGGGAGCTTTACTCTGTATCTAACCCCGTGCTGTACCTGTCCTGGGAGTGTTTGATGTGGACAGTGTAGAGGGAGCTTTACTCTGTATCTAACCCCGTGCTGTACCTGTCCTGGGAGTGTTTGATGGGGACAGGGAAGAGGGAGCTTTACCCTGTATCTAACCCCGTGCTGTACCTGTCCTGGGAGTGTTTGATGGGGACAGTGTAGAGGGAGCTTTACTCTGTTTCTAACCCCGTGCTGTACCTGTCCTGGGAGTGTTTGATGGGGACAGTGTAGAGGGAGCTTTACTCTGTTTCTAACCCCGTGCTGTACCTGTCCTGGGAGTGTTTGATGTGGACAGTGTAGAGGGAGCTTTACTCTGTATCTAACCCCGTGCTGTACCTGTCCTGGGAGTGTTTGATGTGGACAGTGTAGAGGGAGCTTTACTCTGTATCGAACCCCGTGCTGTACCTGTCCTGGGAGTGTTTGATGGGGACAGTGTAGAGGGAGCTTTACTGACTATTATGGCATTTTGATCATGACCGATGATCCTGTTCATTAATCATTTGATTGATTGAAGTGTTTCAATGTAGTTTCACACTGTTGTCTGTGCAGATTCTCTGATTGGGACCATTGGCGAGTTTGTTTGAAATGGGAGGTTTGCTGAGATCTGGGGCGGGATTCTCCCCTACCAGGCGGGGTGGGGGCGTCCCGGCGGGACGGAGCGGCGTGACCCACTCCAGCGGAATCCTCCCCACTTTCAGGGGCTAGGTTGGCGCCGGAGTGGTTTGCGCCACGCTGGCCGGTGGGGAAGGGGCTTGGCACCCCGCCAACTGGCGCCGAAGGGCCCCCGCCGGCCGGGGCGAGTTGGCGCATGCGCGGGAGCGGCACCGTGTGCTGGCGTAATCCCAGCGCATGCGCAGGGGGGGGTCATCTCCCAGTCGGCAATCGCGGAGGACCGCAGCGGCCGACGCGGAAGAATAGAGTCCCCCACGGCACAGGCCCGCCCGCGGATCGGTGGCCCCGATCGCGGGCCAGGCCACTGTGGGGGCACCCCCCGGGGCAGATCCCACCCCCGGCGATTCTCCGACCCGGCAGGGGGGGTCGGAGAATCCCGCCCCTGGAATCTGCTGGTTACTGAACAACAGCGGCAGATTGGCGGAGATTGGCATTCTCACACGTGAGAAGATTCACACAAGCTCACCTCGTCTATCAACAATACAGGAGGCTGCCTGTCTGCTGCATGTCTGATGAAGAAACGTTGAGGGAGCTCGGGCTTTTCTCACTGCAGCGAAGAAGGCAGAGAGGTGACTTGATAGAGGTGCACAAGGTGATGAGAGGCATGGATAGAGTGGATAGCCAGAGACTTTTCCCCAGGACGGAAATGTCTGTCACGAGGGGACATAATTTTAAGGTGATTGGAGGAAGGTAAAGGGGAGATGTCAGAGGTTCTTTACACAGAGAGTGGTGGGTGTGTGGAATGCACTGCCATCGGAGGTGGTGGAGTCAGAGTCATCAGGGACATTTAAGCGACTCTTAGACAGACACATGGACAGCGGTAAATTGAAGGGGTGTAAGTTAGGTTGCTCTTAGATTAGGATAAATGGTCGGCACCACATTGTGGGCTGAAGGGCCTGTACTGTGCTGTACTGTTCCATGTTCTATATACACAGATCTTGCTCATTACACACAGAGATCCTGCCCGTTACACACACACAGATCCCGCACATTACATAGATACATAGACGATAGGAGCAGGAGGCGGCCTTTTGGCCCTTCGAGCCTGCTCCGCCATTCATCACCATCATGGCTGATCATCCAACTCAATAGCCTAATCCTGCTTTCTCCCCATAGCCTTTGATCCCATTCTCCCCAAGTGCGATATCCAGCCGCCCCTTGAATATATTCAAAGTTTTAGCATCAACTACTTCCTGTGGTAATGAATTCCACAGGCTCACCACTCTTTTGGTGAAGAAATGTCTCCTTATCTCTGTCCGAAATGGTTTGCCCTGAATCCTCAGACTGTGACCCCTGGTTCTGGACACACCCATCATTGGGAACATCTTCCCTGCATCTACCCTGTCCAGTCCTGTTAGAATTTTATAATCTCTATGAAATCCCCCCTTATTCTTCTGAACTCCAGCGAGAACAATCCCAACCTCGTCAATCTCTCCTCATATGACAGTCCTGCCATCCCTGGAATCGATCTGGTAAACCTTCGCTGCTCTCCCTCGAGAGCAAGAACATCCTTCCTCAGAGAAGGAGACCAAAACTGCACACAATACTCCAAGTGTGGCCTCACCAAGGCCCTGTACAACTGCAGCAACACATCCCTGCTTCTATACTCGAAACCTCTCGCAATGAAGGCCAACATACCATTAGCCTTCTTTACCGCCTGCTGCACCTGCATGCTGACCTTCAGTGACTGGTGCACAAGGACACCCAGGTCCCGCTGCACATGTGATGAATATCACGTTCACCGCAGAATTCGGTTTAAAATAAGGCATCAATACAAACAGCATTTTAATTCAATGTGGAATAAAACCACTTCGCTAAAGGTCAGGTAGAGGTTACCACCTGATGGGAGAAACTCGAAGCTGGTTTCAAAGGCTCGTTAATACAAACAAATACAAGATAATAAAGGCTCTTCTTTGACAGACCATAAATTTCTTTGAGATTACTCCCTGCACCTATAAATATTCAAAACATAAGGACAGGGAATTCTCCAGATAAATAGATACACAAATCTTTCCCTAACTATACCTCTTGACACTTAGAATAACACCCTCACAAAAAGTGTCTGTTTTGGTATCTAAAGAACATGACAACACTGAAAAAAGACAGGCCTCGATACGAGTCCCCCTTGCCAATATATCTTAGGACGCCTGACATTTACACAGACCCTACGACCATTAAAAGATGTATTAATGATAATACATCCAATTAGCCATTTGGCTATAGGTAATTAACCATCAATAAGTGCCAGGATAACAGAGGCTGTCCTTGACCGATAAGGGATTTTAATGTATATTAAGAGGCATTTTAGCAGAAAGTTCTCTCTCCCCTTTGGGAGTGTGAGTCAGTTCTGTTCTTAAAAGCTTGCCTCGTCAGACAAAACCTCAGGTTTTGTAAGTATGTTTTTGTTTAACTTCTTAGAAATGTATTAAGAAATTGATAGGAGATACTTTAAGATTTTCCATGTTTCAGATATCTCATTCTATTAAGAGACGTTAGTGTGTTAGCAGATAACATAGGACTGTTAACAATTTTATATTATTAACAGATAACTAAAGACTGTTAATCGATTTATATTTTAACTCTGCAATTCTGTAAGTATCTATTGGGAGTATTTTTACAATAAAAATACTTTGATTAAAATTATACTGTGTAAGAAGTACTCCCAAAGTCTAAACTCCTAGACATTCATTTAGGAAGTCTTAAATGACTAAGGACCCACGACGATAGAGGTAACGATTTAGTTATGAGTGATGTACCTGAACTTTCCCCATAAAAAGTAACTGAGATCCTGTTTAACTGTCTGAGACCAGGAAAAGCTTTCTCCCTTCGGGAGATCTATTCTGAGTCTCAGAGATTTCCCTCTTTTGGGGGTTAACTTAGAGCATAGGTTATTAATAAAGTATTATCAGGTCCGGAATAACCTAAATCCATCACACACACTCCCCTCTCTCAATTTACAACCATTCAGGTAGTAATCTGCCTCCTGTTTTTGCTTCCAAAATGAATAACCTCACACTTATCCAAATTATACTGCATCTGCCATTGGTTTGCCCACTCGCCCAACCTGTCCAGATCTTGCTGTAGAATCTCTGCATCCTCGTCACAATTCACCCTCCCACCTAACATGGTATCATCTGCAAACTTTGAGATGTTGCATTTTGTTCCCTCATCCAAATCATTAATATATATTGTGAATAGCTGGGGTCCCAGCACCGATCCCTGTGAATAGCTGGGGTCCCAGCACCCACTAGTTACTACCTGCCAATTTGCAAAGGACCCATTATTCCTCTCTGCCAACCAGTTTTCTATCCACCTCAGTACATTTCCCCCAATCCCATGAGCTTTAATTTTGCACAATAATCTCTTAAGCGGGACTTTGTCAAACACCTTCTAAAAGTCCAAATATACCACATCGACTGGCTCCCCCTTGTCAACTGTACTGGTTACATCTTCAAAGAATTCCAACAGATTTGTCAAGCATGATTTTCCCTTCATAAATCCATGCTGACTCTGACTGATCCTGCCACTGCTTTCTAAATGTTCCGCTATAAAGTCCTTGATAATGGATTCAAGCATTTTCCCCACTGCCGATGTTAGGCTTACTGGTCTATAATTCCCTGCTTTCTCTCTATTTCCCTTTTTGAATATCGGAGTGACGTGAGCTACCCTCCAATCTGCAGGGACAGTTCCAGAATCTATAGAATCCCGGAAGATGACCACCAATGCATCCACTATTTCCAGATCCACCTCCTTAAGCTCCCTGGGATGCAGATTCTCAGGCCCTGGGGATTTATCAGCCTTCAATCCCATCAATTTTCCCAGCACCATTTCTCTACTAATGATGATCTCCCTCAGTTTTTCCCTCTCACTAAACCTTTTATTCTCCAACATTTCTGGGATCTGATTTGTGTCCTCATTTGTGAAGACAGAACCAAAGTATGTATTTAATTGCTCAGCCATTTCGTTGGCCCTTATTTTACATTCCCCTGTTTCTGTCTGTAGTGGGCCTACATTTCTCTTTACCAATCGCTTTCTCTTCACATAGCTGTAGAAACTCTTAGTGTCAGTCTTTAACTTCCCTCCAAGCTTCCTTTCGTACTGTACTTTCCCCTTCTTAATCAATTCCTTCATCCTTCTTTGCTGAATTCTAAACTGCTCCCAATCCTCAGACCTGTTATGTTTCTTGACCAATCTGTATGCATCTTCCTTGTGTCGGATACTATTTCTAATTTCCTTTGTAACCATGGATTGGCCCTCTTACCCCCTTTGCTTTTGTGCCAGACAGGAATGAGCAGTGGCTGCAGTTCCTCCATGCGTTCCTTGAATGTTTGCCATTGTCTATCCACTGTCATCCCTTTAAGTAACGCTCCCCAATCTCACAAGGCCAACTCATGCCTCATATCTTCATAGTTCCCTTTATTAAGATTCAGCACACCAGTCTTCGCCTATTATACACAAAGATCCCACACATTACACACAGGGATCCCGCACATTACACACAGGGATCCCACACATTACACACAGGGATCCCACACATTACACACAGGGATCCCACACATTATACACAGGGATCCCGCACATTACACACAGGGATCCCGCACATTACACACAGGGATCCCGCACATTACACACAGGGATCCCGCACATTACACACAGGGATCCCGCACATTACACACAGGGATCCCGCACATTACACACAGGGATCCCGCACATTACACACAGGGATCCCGCACATTACACACAGGGATCCCGCACATTACACACAGGGATCCCGCACATTACACACAGGGATCCCGCACATTACACACAGGGATCCCGCACATTACACACAGGGATCCCGCACATTACACACAAAGATCCCGCTCATTACACACAGAGATCCTGCACATTACACACACAGATCCCGCTCATTACACACAGATCCCACCCATTACAGAGATCCTATTTATTACACACAGATATCTCGCCCATTACACACAAAGATCCTGCCCATTACACACAGAGATCCTGCCCATTACACACAGGGATCCCGCTCATTACACACCGAGATCTTGCCCATTATACACAGGCATCCTACTCATTACACACCGAGATCTTGCCCATTACACACAGAGATCCCGCATATTACACACAGATGTCCCGCCCATTACACACACACAGATCCTGCCCATTACTCACAGATCCTGTCCGTTACACATAGAACCTGCCCATGACACACAGATAATTACCATTACAGAGAGATCCAACCCATTACACACAGTGATGCTGCATATTACACACAGATTTGCACTGAGTGCTGAATTTGGTGCTTTTTGAGTGCGATAGTGAGAGTTTGGTGACCGAGGGAGTATAAGGCTTCATTTTTATCTAAAGTTTAGTCTTTCTTTTATTTAGTTAATTAACTTAAAAGTTGCTGTTTGGTTTAGAAGGAGGTGAATTTTCAATCAGCTTTAAACAGGCTTCTACTTGTAGGCACTTGCAGCTGGAGCTTGTTAATTAGTTAATTGGATTAGGCCAGTTTTCAGAGGCTAGATTCACAGTATAAAAGTGATCCCCGACAGTGCAGACTTTGTTTGCACTGAGTGCTGAATTTGGTGCTTTTTGAGTGCGATAGTGAGAGTTTGGTGACCGAGGGAGTGCTGAATTTGGTGCTTTTTGAGTGCGATAGTGAGAGTTTGGTGACCGAGGGAGTGCTGAATTTGGTGCTTTTTGAGTGCGATAGTGAGAGTTTGGTGACCGAGGGAGTTAGGTGAGGAGGGAGTAAGGTGCTCCTTTCATTTTGTTTCCGACATTTCCGCAAAGAGTGCGAAGAGAGCCAGGAGTTTACAGGAAGTGTAGCTGACTGGGAGCAGAGTCGGAGGGCGGAGATCTAGTTAGTCCACACAGCAGCTATATTCTGTAAGGTAAGAGGGGATGGAGGCTAGGCCAGTTACATGCTCCTCCTGTAGGATGTGGGTGGTGAGGGATACCACCGGTGTCCCCACTGACTATACCTGCGGGAAGTGCACCCAACTTCAGCTCCTCAAAGACCGTGTTAGGGAACTGGAGCTGAAGCTGGATGAACTTCGGATCATCCGGGAGGCAGAGGGGGTGATTGAGAAGAGTTACAGGGGGGTAACCATACCCAAGGTACAGGACAAGAATAGCTGGGTTACAGTCAGGGGGAAAAAAACAAACAGGCAGATAGTGCAGGGATCCCTCGTGGCCGTTCCCCTTCATAACAAGTATACCGTTTTGGATGCTGTTGGGGGGGATGACCTACCGGGGGAAGGCCCTAGCGGTCAGGTCTCTGGCACGGAGTCTGGCTCTGGGGCTCAGAAGGGAAGGGGGGAGAATAGAAAAGCAATAGTTGTAGGAGATTCAATGGTTAGGGGAATAGATAGGAGATTCTGTGGTCGCGAGCGAGACTCCCGGAAGGTATGTTGCCTCCCGGGTGCCAGGGCCAGGGATGTCTCGGATCGTGTCTTCAGGATCCTTAATGGGGAGGGTGAGCAGCCAGAAGTCGTGGTGCACATTGGTACCAACGACATAGGTAGGAAAAGGGGTGTGGAGGTAATAAACAAGTTTAGGGAGTTAGGCTGGAAGTTGAAAGCCAGGACAGACAGAGTTGTCATCTCTGGTTTGTTGCCGGTGCCACGTGATAGCGAGGCTAGGAATAGGGAGAGAGTGCAGTTGAACACGTGGCTGCAGGAATGGTGTAGGAGGGAGGGCTTCAGGTATTTGGATAATTGGAGCGCATTCTGGGGAAGGTGGGACCTGTACAAGCAGGACGGGTTGCATCTGAACCAGAGGGGCACCAATATCCTGGGAGGGAGGTTTGCTAGTACTCTTCTGGATGGTTTAAACTAATTTGGCCAGGGAATGGGAACCGGATTTGTAGTCCAGTAACTAAGGTAGCCGATATTCAGGACGCCAAAGCATGTAATGAGGCAGTGGGGAAGGGAACACTGACAAAGGAGAGTATTTGCAGGCACGGAGATGGGTTGAAGTGTGTATACTTCAACGCAAGAAGCATCAGGAATAAGGTGGGTGAACTTAAGGCATGGATCGGTACTTGGGACTACGATGTGGTGGCCATCACGGAAACTTGGATAGAAGAGGGGCAGAAATGGTTGTTGGAGGTCCCTGGTTATAGATGATTCAATAAGATTAGGGAGGGTGGTAAAAGAGGTGGGGGGGGGGTGGCATTATTAATTAGAGATAGTATAACAGCTGCAGAAAGGCAGTTCGAGGAGTATCACCCTATTGAGGTAGTATGGGTTGAAGTCAGAAATAGGAAAGGAGCAGTCACCTTCTTAGGAGTTTTCTATAGGCCCCCCAATAGGAACAGAGATGTGGAGGAACAGATTGGGAAACAGATTTTGGAAAGGTGCAGAAGTCATAGGGTAGTAGTCATGGGCGACTTTAACTTCCCAAATATTGAGTGGAAACTCTTTAGATCAAATAGTTTGGATGGGGTGGTGTTTGTGCAGTGTGTCCAGGAAGCTTTTCTAACACAGTATGTAGATTGTCCGACCAGAGGAGGGGCAATATTGGATTGAGTACTGGGTAATGAACCAGGGCAAGTGATAGATTTGTTAGTGGGGGAGCATTTTGGAGATAGTGACCACAATTCTGTGACTTTCACTTTAGTAATGGAGAGGGATAGGTACGTGCAACAGGGCAAGGTTTACAATTGGGGGAAGGGTAAATACGATGTTGTCAGACAAGAATTGAAGTGCATAAGTTGGGAACATAGGCTGGCAGGGAAGGACACAAGTGAAATGTGGAACTTGTTCAAGGAACAGGTGCTACGTGTCCTTGATATGTATGTCCCTGTCAGGCAGGGAAGAGATGGTCGAGTGAGGGAACCATGGTTGACAAGAGAGGTTGAATGTCTTGTTAAGAGGAAAAAGGTGACTTATGTAAGGTTGAGGAAACAAGGTTCAGACAGGGCATTGGAGGGATACAAGATAGCCAGGAGGGAACTGAAGAAAGGGATTAGGAGAGTTAAGAGAGGGCATGAACAATCTCTGGCGGGTAGGATCAAGGAAAACCCCAAGGCCTTTTACACATATGTGAGAAATATGAGAATGACTAGAGCGAGGGTAGGTCCGATCAAGGACAGTAGCGGGAGATAGTGTGTTGAGTCTGAAGAGATAGGAGAGGTCTTGAATGAGTACTTTTCTTCTGTATTTACAAATGAGAGGGGCGATATTGTTGGAGAGGACAGTGTGAAACAGATTGGTAAGCTCGAGGAAATACTTGTTAGGAAGGAAGATGTGTTGGGCATTTTGAAAAACTTGAGGATAGACAAGTCCCCCGGGCCTGACGGGATATATCCAAGGATTCTATGGGAAGCAAGAGATGAAATTGCAGAGCCGTTGGCAATTATCTTTTCATCCTCACTGTCAACAGGGGTGGTACCAGGGGATTGGAGAGTGGCGAATGTCGTGTCCCTGTTCAAAAAAGGAACTAGGGATAACCCTGGGAATTACAGGCCAGTTAGTCTTACTTCGGTGGTAGGCAAAGTAATGGAAAGGGTACTGAAGGATAGGATTTCTGAGCATCTGGAAAGACACTGCTTGATTAGGGATAGTCAGCACGGATTTGTGAGGGGTAGGTCTTGCCTTACAAATCTTATTGAATTCTTTGAGGAAGTGACCAAGCATATGGATGAAGGTAAAGCAGTGGATGTAGTGTACATGTATTTTAGTAAGGCATTTGATAAAGTTCCCCATGGTAGGCTTATGCAGAAAGTAAGGAGGCATGGGATAGTGGGAAATTTGGCCAGTTGGATAACAAACTGGCTAACCGATAGAAGTCAGAGAGTGGTGGTGGATGGCAAATATTCAGCCTGGATCCCAGTTACCAGTGGCGTACCGCAGGGATCAGTTCTGGGTCCTCTGCTGTTTGTGATTTTCATTAATGACTTGGATGAGGGAGTTGAAGGGTGGGTCAGTAAATTTGCAGATGATACAAAGATTGGTGCAGTTGTGGATAGTAAGGAGAGCTGTTGTCGGCTGCAAAGAGACATAGATAGGATGCAGAGCTGGGCTGAGAAGTGGCAGATGGAGTTTAACCCTGAAAAGTGTGAGGTTGTCCATTTTGGAAGGACAAATATGAATGCGGAATACAGGGTTAACGGTAGAGTTCTTGGCAATGTGGAGGAGCAGAGAGATCTTGGGGTCTATGTTCATACATCTTTGAAAGTTGCCACTCAAGTGGATAGAGCTGTGAAGAAGGCCTATGGTGTGCTCGCGTTCATTAACAGAGGGATTGAATTTAAGAGCCGTGAGGTGATGATGCAGCTGTACAAAACTTTGGTAAGGCCACATTTGGAGTACTGTGTACAGTTCTGGTCGCCTCATTTTAGGAAGGATGTGGAAGCTCTGGAAAGGGTGCAAAGAAGATTTACCAGGATGTTGCCTGGAATGGAGAGTAGGTCTTACGAGGAAAGGTTGAGGGTGCTAGGCCTTTTCTCATTAGAGCGGAGAAGGATGAGGGGCGACTTGATAGAGGTTTATAAGATGATCAGGGGAATAGATAGAGTAGACAGTCAGAGACTTTTTCCCCGGGTGGAACACACCATTACAAGGGGACATAAATTTAAGGTGAAAGGTGGAAGATATAGGAGGGATATCAGAGGTAGGTTCTTTACCCAGAGAGTAGTGGGGG
Source organism: Scyliorhinus torazame (assembly GCF_047496885.1). Classification (NCBI taxonomy): domain Eukaryota; kingdom Metazoa; phylum Chordata; class Chondrichthyes; order Carcharhiniformes; family Scyliorhinidae; genus Scyliorhinus; species Scyliorhinus torazame. Next base: position 227,351,088 of record NC_092718.1, read on the forward strand.
CATGGAATGCACTGCCTGTGGAAGTAGTTGAGTCGGAAACATTAGGGACCTTCAAGCAGCTATTGGATAGGTACATGGATTACGGTAAAATGATATAGTGTAGATTTATTTGTTCTTAAAGGGCAGCACGGTAGCATTGTGGATAGCACAATTGCTTCACGGCTCCATGGTCCCAGGTTCGATTCCGGCTTGGGTCGTTGTCTGTGCGGGGTCTGCACGTCCTCCCCGTGTCTGCGTGGGTTTCCTCCGGGTGCTCCGGTTTCCTCCCACAGTCCAAAGATGTGCGGGTTAGGTGAATTGGCCAATGATAAATTGCCCTTAATGTCCAAATTGCCCTTGGTGTTGGGTGGAGGTGTTGAGTTTGGGTAGGGTGCTCTTTCCAAGAGCCGGTGCAGACTCAAAGGGCCGAATGGCCTCCTTCTGCACTGTAAATTCAATGATAATCTATGATTAATCTAGGACAAAGGTTCGGCACAACATCGTGGGCCGAAGGGCCTGTTCTGTGCTGTATTTTCTATGTTCTATGTCCCGCCCATTACACACACACAGATCCTGCCCATTACTCACAGATCCTGTCCGTTACACATAGAACCTGCCCATGACACACAGATAATTACCATTACAGAGAGATCCAGCCCATTACACACAGTGATGCTGCATATTACACACAGAGATCCCGCCCATTACAAACAGATATCCCTCACATTACACACATGGTCCCGAACATTACACAGGATCCATTGTATCAGATCCTGTCCGTTACACACAGAGATCCCACCCATTACACACAACCCTGCCCATTACGCTCACATCCTACCCATTACACAGAGATCCTGCCCATTACACACAAATGTGCCGCACATAATTCACAGAGACCTCGCACAATGCACAGTGATGCCGCACATTACACACCGATATCCTGCCCGTTACACAGAGATCCTGCCCGTTACACACAGCGATTCCGCCTGTTACACACCAAGATCCTGCTCATTACAGAGATCCCGCCCATTGCACACAGAGATCCCGCCCATTACACAGAGATCACGCCCATTACACAGAGATCCCGCCCATTACACAGATCCCGCCCATTACACAGAGATCCCGCCCATTACACAGAGATCCCGCCCATTACACAGAGATCCCGCCCATTACACAGATCCCGCCCATTACACAGAGATCCCGCCCATTACACAGAGATCCCGCCCATTACACAGAGATCCCACCCATTACACAGATCCCGCCCATTACACAGAGGTCCCGCCCATTACACGCAGAGATTTCACCCATTACACACACAGGGATCCTGACCATTATACACAGAGATCCTACCCATTACACAGAGATCCCGCTCATTACACAGAGATCCCGCTCATTACACAGAGATCCCGCACATTACACAGAGATCCCGCACATTACACAGAGATCCCGCACATTACACAGAGATCCCGCACATTACACAGAGATCCCGCACATTACACAGAGATCCCGCACATTACACAGAGATCCCGCACATTACACAGAGATCCCGCACATTACACAGAGATCCCGCACATTACACAGAGATCCCGCACATTACACAGAGATCCCGCACATTACACAGAGATCCCGCACATAGATAGAGTGGACATTCAGAGACTATTTCCTCGGGTGGATGTAGCTGTTACAAGGGAGCATAACTATAAGGTTCAGGGTGGGAGATATAGGAGGGATGTCCGAGGTAGGTTCTTTAGTCAGAGAGTGGTTAGGGTGTGGAATGGACTGCCTGCTGTGAGAGTGGAGTCGGACACTTTAGGAACTTTCAAGCGGTTATTGGATAGGCACATGGAGCACATCAGAATGACAGGCAGTGGGATAGCTTGATCTTGGTTTCGGACAAGGCTCGGCACATCATCGAGGGCCGAAGGGCCTGTTCTGTGCTGTACTGTTCTATGTTCTATTACACACAGGGATCCGCCCATTTCACAGATCCCGCCCATTACACAGAGATCCCGCCCATTACACAGAGATCCCGCCCATTACAGAGATCCCGCCCATTACACAGAGATCCCGCCCATTACACAGAGATCCCGCTCATTACAGAGATCCCGCCCATTACACAGAGATCCCGCCCATTACACAGAGATCCCGCCCATTACACAGAGATCCCGCCCATTATACAGAGATCCCGCCCATTACACAGATCCTGCCCATTACGCAGAGATCCCGCCCATTACGCAGAGATCCCGCCCATTACGCAGAGATCCCGCCCATTACGCAGAGATCCCCCCCATTACGCAGAGATCCCCCCCATTACGCAGAGATCCCGCCCATTACGCAGAGATCCCGCCCATTACAGATATCCCGCCCATTACAGATATCCCGCCCATTACATACAAAGATCCCGCCCATTACACAGGGATCCTGCCCATTACACGCAGAGATTCCACCCATTACACACACAGGTCCTGCCCATTACACACAGGGATCCTGACCATTATACATAGAGATCCTACCCATTACACAGAGATCCCGCCCATTACGCAGAGATCCCACCCATTACACAGAGATCCCACCCATTACACAGAGATCCCACCCATTACACAGAGATCCCACCCATTACGCAGAGATCCCGCCCATTACGCAGAGATCCCGCCCATTACGCAGAGATCCCGCCCATTACGCAGAGATCCCGCCCATTACGCAGAGATCCCCCCCATTACGCAGAGATCCCCCCCATTACGCAGAGATCCCGCCCATTACGCAGAGATCCCGCCCATTACGCCGAGATCCCGCCCATTACAGATATCCCGCCCATTACAGATATCCCGCCCATTACAGATATCCCGCCCATTACATACAAAGATCCCGCCCATTACACAGAGATCCTGCCCATTACACGCAGAGATTCCACCCATTACACACACAGGTCCTGCCCATTACACACAGGGATCCTGACCATTATACATAGAGATCCTACCCATTACACAGAGATCCCGCCCATTACGCAGAGATCCCGCCCATTACGCAGAGATCCCACCCATTACACAGAGATCCCACCCATTACACAGAGATCCCACCCATTACACAGAGATCCCACCCATTACACAGAGATCCCACCCATTACACAGAGATCCCGCACATTACACAGAGATCCCACCCATTACACACAGAGATCCCGCCCATTACACAGATCCCCCCATTACACAGAGATCCCGCCCATTACACACACAGATCCCACCTATTACACACAGAGATCCCGCCCATTACACGCAGAGGTCCTGCCCATTACACACAGAGATACCGCTCATTACACAGCGATCCTGCCCATTGTACTCAGATCCAGTCCGTCACACACAAATCCTGCCCTTTACACACAGAGATAACAAAGAACATAGAACATACAGTGCAGAAGGAGGCCATTCGACCCATCGGGTCTGCACCGACCCACTTAAGCCCTCACTTCCACCCTATCCCCGTAACCCAGTAACCCCACCTAACCTTTTTAGACACGAAGGGCAATTTATCATGGCCAATCCACCTAACCTGCACATCTTTGGACTGTGGGAGGAAACCGGAGCACCCGGAGGAAACCCACGCACACACGGGGAGGATGTGCAGACTCCGCACAGACAGTGACCCAGCAGGGAATCAAACCTGGGACCCTGGAGCTGTGAAGCAACTGTGCTAACCACTGTGCTACCGTGCTGCCCATTCTGGCACATTACACAATTAGATCCCACCACCCATTACACACAGAGAACCCGCCCATTACACAGAGATCCTGCCCATTACACAGAGATCCTGCCCATTACACAGAGATCCTGCCCATTACACAGAGATCCCGCCCATTACGCACAGAGATCCCTCCCATTACACAGAGGCCCTGCCCATTACACACAGGGATCCTGTCCATTACACAGAGATCCCGCCCATTACGCACAGAGATCCCGCCCATTACGCACAGAGATCCCGCCCATTACACAGAGATCCCTCCCATTACACAGGGATCCCTCCCATTACAGAGGGATCCCTCCCATTACACAGAGGCCCTGCCCATTACACACAGGGATCCTGTCCATTACACAGAGTTTTCACCCTTATACACAAAGATCCTGCCCATTATACAAACACAGGCCCTGCCCATTACATACAAAGATCCCGCATATTACAGACAGAGATCCCGTTCATTACACACAGAGATCCTGACCTTTACACAGTGATCCCACCCATTACACACAGATGTCCTGCCGATTACACAGAGATCCCGCCCATTACATGCAGAGATCACGGCCATTACACAGAGATTCCGCCTGTTACACAGACATCCTGCCCGTTACATACCGAGATCCTGCCCATTACACACCTAGATCCTGCCCATTACAGAGATCCTGCCCATTACACACAGAGACCCCGACCAGAGAAAGCAGGGCAGAGAGCAAGGAAAGTCTACATTAAACTGCATTTATTTCCATGCAAGGGGCCTGACGGGCAAAGCGGATGAACTCAGGGCATGGATGGGCACATGGGACTGGGATATTATAGCTATGACTGAAACATGGCTAAGGGAGGGGCAGGACTGGCAGCTCAATGTTCCGGGGTACAGATGCTATAGAAATGATAGAACAGGAGGTAAGAGAGGAGGGGGAGTGGCGTTTTTGATTAGGGAGAACATTACGGCAGTACTTAGAGGGGATATATCCGAGGGTTCGCCCACTGAGTCTATATGGGTGGAACTGAAAAATAAGAAGGGAGAGATCACCTTGATAGGACTGTACTACAGGCCCCCAAATAGTCAGCGGGAAATTGAGGAGCAAATATGTAAGGAGATTACAGATAGCTGCAAGAACAATAGGGTGGTAATAGTAGGGGACTTTAACTTTCCCAACATTGACTGGGACAGCCATAGCATTAGGGGCTTAGATGGAGGGAAATTTGTTGAGTGTATTCAAGAGGAATTTCTCATTCAGTATGTGGATGGACCGACTAGAGAGGGGGCAAAACTTGACCTCGTCTTGGGAAATAAGGAAGGGCAAGTGACATAAGTGTTAGTGAAGGATCACTTTGGGACAAGTGACCATAACTCCATTAGTTTTAAGTTGGCTATGGAGAATGATAGGTCTGGCCCAAGAGTTAAAATTCTCAATTGGGGCAAGGCTTGCAACGGGATCTTGATCAATTAGGCCAGTGGGCCGACGAATGGCAGATGGAGTTTAATTTAGATAAATGTGAGGTGATGCATTTTGGCAGATCGAATCAGGCCAGGACCTACTCAGTTAATGGCATGGCGTTGGGGAGAGTTATAGAACAAAAAGATCTAGGAGTACAGGTTCATAGCTCCTTGAAGGTGGAGTCGCAGGTGGACAGGGTGGTGAAGAAGGCATTCGGCATGCTTGGTTTCATTGGTCAGAACATTGAATACAGGAGTTGGGACGTCTTGTTGAAGTTGTACAAGACATTGGTACGGCCACACTGGAATACTGTGTGCAGTTCTGGTCACCCTATTATAGAAAGGATATTATTAAACTGGAAAGAGTGCAGAAAAGATTTACTAGGATGTTGCCGGGACTTGATGGTTTGAGTTATAAGGAGAGGCTGGATAGACTGGGGCTTTTTTCCCTGGAGCGTAGGAGGCTTAGGGGTGACCTTATAGAGGTCTATAAAATAATGAGGGGCATAGATAAGGTAGATAGTCAACATCTTTTCCCAAAGGTAGGGGAGTCTAAAACTAGAGGGCATAGGTTTAAGGTGAGAGGGGAGAGTTTCAGAAGGGCCCAGAGGGGCAATTTCTTCACTCAGAGGGTAGTGAGTGTCTGGAATGGGCTGCCAGAGGTAGTAGTAGAGGCGGGTACAATTGTGTCTTTTAAAAAGTATTTAGATAGTTACATGGGTAAGATGGGTATAGAGGGTTATGGGCCAAATGCGGGCAACTGGGACTAGCTTAATGGTAAAAACTGGGCGGCATGGACTGGTTGGGCCGAAGGGCCTGTTTCCATGCTGTAAACTTCTATGATTCTTCTATGATTCATTACACAGACAGCCTGAACATTACACACAGGGATTGCGCCCATTACACAAACAGATACCACGCATTACACACAGATCCTGCCCATTACACAGACAGCCTGCCCATTACACACAGAGATCCCACCCATTACATTCCGCCCATTACACACCGAGATTGTGCCCATTACACACAGAGATTGTGTCCATTACACACAGATTCCGCCCATTACATACAGGGATTGCGCCCATTACACAAACAGATACCACCCATTACACACAGAGATCCCACTCATTACACAAAGATCCCACACATTACACACACAGGCTCCTAAATGACCCTCTTATGGACTGACCTCATTAACACTACACCCTGTATGCTTCACCCGATGCCGGTGCTTATGTAGTTACATTGTATATGTTGTGTTGCCCTATTATGTATTTTCTTTTATTCCCTTTTCTTCCCATGTACTTAATGATCTGTTGAGCTGCTCGCAGAAAAATACTTTTCACTGTACCTCGGTACACGTGACAATAAACAAATCCAATCCAGATCCTGCCCATTATACACACAGATCCTTCCCATTACACACACACATCCTGCCCATTACAAACAGAGATCCTGCACGTTACACACACAGATCCTGCCCATTAGTGTCCAAAGAAGATTAGGTGGGGTTACTGGGTTACGGGGATAGGGTTGAAGTGAGGGCTTAAGTGGGTCGGTGCCGACTCGATGGGCCAAATGGCCTCCTTCTGCACTGCATGTTCTATGTAATGTACACACACAGATCCTGCCCATTACACAGAGATCCCGCACATTACAGACAGAGATTCCGTTCATGACACTCAAAAATCCTGCCCATTACACACAGAGATCCTGCCCATTACACACACAGATCCCCTGCATGTTTGATCCATCAGTCATACAAGATAAGTGAATCTGTGCCCACATGGTGACTAGTCGCAGTATTTCTACAGAAACCGTTGTGGTTTGTGTTGCAGGGTTGGGTTGTGCCTGGGCCAGCCTTTCGGACAGACCCTGTCCCTGCTGTGGGGACGACTGTGTCAGATAGAGATGACTGAATGAGCAGGGAGAATTCACAATCTCACCCAAATATTCCCAGAATACTGAGCATTCCCACTGGGGCCAGATTATTCCCTCTTCGTTACAGAAGGTAACTGCAAGGACAAAGAAAACTATTCCAAATAATCGGAATAACAGGGTTAAAAATGTCTGGATCAAGGCAGCAAATATCCAGTGACTATCGTCTTTTGTATCCTTGAGAAGCAATTTGTCGCTCACACAGAGAGCGCTGAACAAACAGAATATGAATGAGCCGAGAGACAAAGACAAAGATCAGAAACATGGAGAATTTACCAAAGCAGCTGGACTTGCAGCACAGTCTGAGAATCAGCAGGATTGACATCGCCTTCTCATCCCTCACTCTCTCTCACTCACTACGGGGAGACTGGACCCGTCACATGAATAGATAGAGGAGGAGTGGGTAACAGGCAGGGGGAGGAGTGGGTAACAGGCAGGGGGAGGAGTGGGTAACAGGCAGGGGGAGGAGTGCGTACAGGCAGGGGGAGGAGTGGGTAACAGGCAGGGGGAGGAGAGCGTACAGGCAGGGGGAGGAGTGCGTACAGGCAGGGGGAGGAGTGTGTACAGGCAGGGGGAGGAGCGATTACAGACAGGGGGAGTGCGTAACAGGCAGGGAAGGAGTGGGTACAGGGGGAGGAGTGCGTAACAGGCAGGGAAAGGAGAGTTTACTGGCAGGGAGAGTGCATAGAGGCAGGGGGAGGAGTGGGTACAGGCAGGGGGAGGAGAGATTACAGGCAGGGGGAGTGCATACAGGCAGGGAAGGTGTGCGTACAGGCAGGGAAGGTGTGCGTACAGGCAGGGGGGAGTGGGTACAGGCAGGGGGGGTGCATACAGGCAGGGGGAGGAGTGGGTAACAAGCAGGGGGAGGAGAGATTACAGACAGGGGGAGTCCTTAACAGGCAGGGGGAGGAGTGTGTACAGGCGGGGGTGGAATGGGTACAGGGGGAGGAGTGGGTACAGGCGGGGGGAGTGGGTACAGATGGGGTGGGGGCGGGGGGAGTGGGTACAGGCAGGGGGAGGACGGGGTACAGGCAGGGCTAGGAGAGGGTACAGGCAGGGGAGGAGAGATTACAGGCAGGGGAGGAGAGATTACAGGCAGGGAAGGTGTGCGTACAGGCAGGGGAGGAGGGGGTACAGGCAGGGGGAGGAGGGGGTACAGGCAGGGGGGGAGTGGGTAACAAGTAGGGGGAGGAGGGGGTACAGGCAGGGGAGAAGGGGGAACAGGCAGGGGGAGGAGTGGGTACAGGCAGAGGGAGGAGTGGGTACAGGCAGGGGGGAGGGGGTACAGGCAGGGGGGAGGGGGTACAGGCAGGGGAGGAGGGTACAGGCAGGGGAGGAGGGTACAGGCAGGGGGAGGAGGGGGTACAGGCAGGAGGAGGAGGGTTCAGGCAGGAGGAGGAGGGGGTACAGGCAGGGGAGGAGGGGATACAGGTAGGGGGAGGAGTGGGTACAGGCAGGGGAGGAGGGGATACAGGTAGGGGGAGGAGTGGGTACAGGCAGGGGAGGAGTGGGTACAGGCAGGGGAGGAGTGGGTACAGGCAGGGGAGGAGTGGGTACAGGCAGGGGGAGTAGGTATCAAGCAGGGGAGGAGGGGGTACAGGCAGGGGGAGAAAGGGGTACAGGCAGGGTGAGGAAGGGGTACAGGCAGGGTGAGGAAGGGGTACAGGCAGGGGGAGGAGTGGGTACAGGCAGGGGGAGGAGTGGGTACAGGCAAGGGGAGGAGTGGGTACAGGCAGGGGGAGGAGGGGGTACAGGCAGGGGGAGGAGGGGGTACAGGAAGGGGGGAGTAGGTATCAAGCAGGGGAGGAGGGGGTACAGGCAGGGGGAGGAGTGGGTACAGGCAGGGGTAGGAGTGGGTACAGGCAGGGGGAGGAGTGGGTACAGGCAGGGGGAGGAGTGGGTACAGGCAGGGGGAGGAGGGGGTACAGGCAGGGGAGAAGGGGGAACAGGCAGTGGGGGAGTGGGTACAGGCAGGGGAGGAGTGGGTACAGGCAGGGGGAGGACAGGGTACAGGCAGGGGGGTGACGGGGTACAGGCAGGGGGAGGAGGGGGTACAGGCAGGGGGAGGAGGGGGTACAGGCAGGGGGAGGAGTGGGTACAGGCAGGGGGAGGAGTGGGTACAGGCAGGGGGGGGGGATGGAGTAGGGTCTGTACAGAATGCCTATCGTTCAGGTTGGGACTTGGTCACAAAACAATAAAGACTCAATAAAGCGGCCATGGAAACGTGAGCGTGTGTCTGCGTGTGGGGGATGGTCAGTCCGGGGGACGCCATTCAAAGCAAATTTATAGAAACTTACCTTCCAGAGTGACGGAGGTGGAACATTCCTTCGAATCCTTGGGACTTTTGACTTTCAGATCCTGGGGAGAGAGAGAGAAAAAGAGAGTCACCGACAGAGAGAGAGAGAGAGAGAGAGAGAGAGAGTCACCGACAGAGAGAGAGAGAGTCACCGACAGAGAGAGAGAGAGTCACCGACAGAGAGAGTCACCGACAGAGAGAGAGAGAGTCACCGACAGAGAGAGTCACCGACAGAGAGAGAGTCACCGACAGAGAGAGAGTCACCGACAGAGAGAGAGTCACCGACAGAGAGAGAGAGTCACCGACAGAGAGAGAGTCACCGACAGAGAGAGTCACCGACAGAGAGAGTCACCGACAGAGAGAGAGTCACCGACAGAGAGAGTCACCGACAGAGAGAGTCACCGACAGAGAGAGTCACCGACAGAGAGAGAGACACCGACAGAGAGAGAGAGTCACCGACAGAGAGAGAGAGTCACCGACAGAGAGAGAGTCACCGACAGAGAGAGTCACCGACAGAGAGAGTCACCGACAGAGAGAGAGAGTCACCGACAGAGAGAGAGTCACCGACAGAGAGAGAGAGTCACCGACCGAGAGAGAGTCACCGACAGAGAGAGAGTCACCGACAGAGAGAGAGAGTCACCGACAGAGAGAGAGTCACCGACAGAGAGAGAGTCACCGACCGAGAGAGAGAGTCACCGACAGAGAGAGAGTCACCGACAGAGAGAGTCACCGACAGAGAGAGTCACCGACAGAGAGAGAGAGTCACCGACCGAGAGAGAGTCACCGACAGAGAGAGAGAGTCACCGACAGAGAGAGAGAGTCACCGACAGAGAGTCACCGACAGAGAGAGAGAGTCACCGACAGAGAGAGAGTCACCGACAGAGAGAGAGAGTCACCGACAGAGAGAGAGTCACCGACAGAGAGAGTTACCGACAGAGAGAGTCACCGACAGAGAGAGTCACCGACAGAGAGAGAGAGTCACCGACAGAGAGAGTCACCGACAGAGAGAGAGAGTCACCGACAGAGAGAGAGTCACCGACAGAGAGAGAGAGTCACCGACAGAGAGAGAGAGTCACCGACAGAGAGTCACCGACAGAGAGAGAGAGTCACCGACAGAGAGAGTCACCAACAGAGAGAGTCACCGACAGAGAGAGTCACCGACAGAGAGAGTCACCGACAGAGAGAGAGAGTCACCGACAGAGAGAGAGTCACCGACAGAGAGAGAGTCACCGACAGAGAGAGAGAGTCACCGACAGGGAGAGTCACCGACAGAGAGAGTCACCGACAGAGAGAGTCACCGACAGAGAGAGAGAGTCACCGACAGAGAGAGAGTCACCGACAGAGAGAGAGTCACCGACAGAGAGAGAGTCACCGACAGAGAGAGAGAGTCACCGACAGAGAGAGTCACCGACAGAGAGAGTCACCGACAGAGAGAGTCACCGACAGAGAGAGTGAGTCACCGACAGAGAGAGTGAGTCACAGAGAGAGTGAGTCACCGACAGGGAGAGTCACCGACAGAGAGAGAGTCACCGACAGAGAGAGAGAGTCACCGAGAGAGAGTCACCGAGAGAGAGAGAGAGTCACCGACAGAGAGAGTCACCGACAGAGAGAGTCACCGACAGAGAGAGTGAGTCACCGACAGAGAGAGTGAGTCACAGAGAGAGTGAGTCACCGACAGGGAGAGTCACCGACAGAGAGAGAGTCACCGACAGAGAGAGAGAGTCACCGAGAGAGAGTCACCGAGAGAGAGAGAGAGTCACCGACAGAGAGAGAGAGTCACCGACAGAGAGAGAGAGTCACCGACAGAGAGAGAGTCACCGACAGAGAGAGTCACCGACAGAGAGAGAGTCACCGACAGAGAGAGAGTCACCGACAGAGAGAGAGTCACCGACAGAGAGAGAGTCACCGACAGAGAGAGAGAGTCACCGACAGAGAGAGTCACCGACAGAGAGAGTCACCGACAGAGAGAGTCACCGACAGAGAGAGAGTCACCGACAGAGAGAGAGTCACCGACAGAGAGAGAGTCACCGACAGAGAGAGAGAGTCACCGACAGAGAGAGAGAGTCACCGACAGAGAGAGAGAGTCACCGACAGAGAGAGAGAGTCACCGACAGAGAGAGAGAGTCACCGACAGAGAGAGAGAGTCACCGACAGAGAGTCACCGACAGAGAGAGAGAGTCACCGACAGAGAGAGAGAGTCACCGACAGAGAGAGTCACCGACAGAGAGAGAGTCACCGAGAGAGAGAGAGAGTCACCGAGAGAGAGAGAGAGTCACCGACAGAGAGAGAGAGTCACCGACAGAGAGAGAGAGTCACCGACAGAGAGAGAGAGTCACCGACAGAGAGAGAGAGTCACCGACAGAGAGAGAGAGTCACCGACAGAGAGAGTCACCGACAGAGAGTCACTGACAGAGAGAGAGAGTCACCGACAGAGAGAGAGAGAGTCACCGACAGAGAGAGAGAGTCACCGACAGAGAGTCACCGACAGAGAGAGAGAGTCACCGACAGAGAGAGTCACCGACAGAGATAGAGAGTCACCGACAGAGAGAGAGAGTCACCGACAGAGAGAGAGAGAGAGAGAGTCACCGAGAGAGAGAGAGAGTCACCGACAGGGAGAGAGAGTCACCGACAGAGAGAGAGAGTCACCGACAGAGAGAGAGAGTCACCGACAGAGAGAGTCACCGACAGAGAGAGAGAGTCACCGACAGAGAGAGAGAGTCACCGACAGAGAGAGTCACCGACAGAGAGAGTCACCGACAGAGAGAGTCACCGACAGAGAGAGTCACCGACAGAGAGAGAGTCACCGACAGAGAGAGTCACCGACAGAGAGAGTCACCGACAGAGAGAGTCACCGACAGAGAGAGTCACCGACAGAGAGAGAGTCACCGACAGAGAGAGAGTCACCGACAGAGAGAGAGTCACCGACAGAGAGAGAGAGTCACCGACAGAGAGAGAGAGTCACCGACAGAGAGAGAGAGTCACCGACAGAGAGAGAGTGACCGACAGAGAGAGAGAGTGACCGACAGAGAGAGAGAGTCACCGACAGAGAGTCACCGACAGAGAGAGTCACCGACAGAGAGAGAGAGTCACCGACAGAGAGTCACCGACAGAGAGAGAGTCACCGAGAGAGAGAGAGAGTCACCGAGAGAGAGAGAGAGTCACCGACAGAGAGAGAGAGTCACCGACAGAGAGAGAGAGTCACCGACAGAGAGAGAGAGTCACCGACAGAGAGAGAGAGTCACCGACAGAGAGAGAGAGTCACCGACAGAGAGAGAGAGTCACCGACAGAGAGAGAGAGTCACCGACAGAGAGAGAGAGTCACCGACAGAGAGAGAGAGTCACCGACAGAGAGAGAGTCACCGACAGAGAGAGAGTCACCGACAGAGAGAGAGTCACCGACAGAGAGTCACTGACAGAGAGAGAGAGTCACCGACAGAGAGAGAGAGTCACCGACAGAGAGAGAGTCACCGACAGAGAGAGAGAGTCACCGACAGAGAGAGAGAGTCACCGACAGAGAGAGTCACCGACAGAGATAGAGAGTCACCGACAGAGAGAGAGAGAGAGAGAGTCACCGAGAGAGAGAGAGAGTCACCGACAGAGAGAGAGAGTCACCGACAGAGAGAGAGAGTCACCGACAGAGAGAGTCACCGACAGAGAGAGTCACCGACAGAGAGAGTCACCGACAGAGAGAGTCACCGACAGAGAGAGTCACCGACTGAGAGAGTCACCGACAGAGAGAGAGAGTCACCGACAGAGAGAGAGTCACCGACAGAGAGAGAGAGTCACCGACAGAGAGAGAGAGTCACCGACAGAGAGAGAGAGTCACCGACAGAGAGAGTGAGTCACCGACAGAGAGAGAGTCATCGACAGAGAGAGAGTCACCGACAGAGAGAGAGTCATCGACAGAGAGAGAGTCACCGACAGAGAGAGAGTCACCGACAGAGAGAGTCACCGACAGAGAGAGTCACCGACAGAGAGAGAGAGTCACCGACAGAGAGAGAGAGTCACCGACAGAGAGAGAGAGTCACCGACAGAGAGAGAGTCACCGACAGAGAGAGAGAGTCACCGACAGAGAGAGAGTCATCGACAGGGAGAGAGTCACCGACAGAGAGAGAGAGTCACCGACAGAGAGAGAGTCACCGACAGAGAGAGAGAGTCACCGACAGAGAGAGAGAGTCACCGACAGAGAGAGTGAGTCACCGACAGAGAGAGTCACCGACAGAGAGAGTCACCGACAGAGAGAGTCACCGACAGGGAGAGTCACCGACAGAGAGAGTCACCGACAGAGAGAGAGAGTCACCGACAGAGAGAGAGAGTCACCGACAGAGAGAGAGAGTCACCGAGAGAGAGAGAGTCACCGACAGAGAGAGAGACACCGACAGAGAGAGAGAGTCACCGACAGAGAGAGAGAGAGTTACCGACAGAGAGAGAGAGTCACCGACAGAGAGAGAGAGTCACCGACAGAGAGAGAGAGAGTTACCGACAGAGAGAGAGAGTCACCGACAGAGAGAGAGAGAGTCACCGACAGAGAGAGAGTCACCGACAGAGAGAGAGAGTCACCGACAGAGAGAGAGAGTCACCGACAGAGAGAGTCACCGACAGAGAGAGAGAGTCACCGACAGAGAGAGTCACCGACAGAGAGAGAGTCACCGACAGAGAGAGTGAGTCACCGACAGAGAGAGAGAGTCACCGACAGAGAGAGAGAGTCACCGACAGAGAGAGAGTCACCGACAGAGAGAGAGAGAGTCACCGATAGAGAGAGAGTCACCGACAGAGACAGAGTCACCGACAGAGAGAGAGAGTCACCGATAGAGAGAGAGTCACCGACAGAGAGAGAGCGTCACGGACAGAGAGAGAGTCACCGACAGAGAGAGAGTCACCGATAGAGAGAGAGTCACCGACAGAGAGAGAGTCACCGACAGAGAGAGAGAGTCACCGATAGAGAGAGAGTCACCGACAGAGAGAGAGCGTCACGGACAGAGAGAGAGTCACCGACAGAGAGAGAGTCACCGACAGAGAGAGTCACCGACAGAGAGAGAGTCACCGACAGAGAGAGTCACCGACAGAGAGAGAGTCACCGACAGAGAGTGAGAGTCACCGACAGAGAGAGAGTCACCGACAGAGAGAGAGAGTCACCGACAGAGAGAGTCACCGACAGAGAGAGAGTCACCGACAGAGAGTGAGAGTCACCGACAGAGTGAGAGTCACCGACAGAGAGAGAGTCACCGACAGAGAGAGAGTCACCGACAGAGAGTGAGAGTCACCGACAGAGAGAGTCACCGACAGAGAGAGAGTCACCGACAGAGTCACCGACAGAGAGAGTCACCGACAGAGAGAGAGTCACCGACAGAGAGTGAGAGTCACCGACAGAGAGAGAGTCACCGACAGAGAGAGAGAGTCACCGACAGAGAGAGAGAGTCACCGACAGAGAGAGAGTCACCGACAGAGAGAGAGTCACCGACAGAGAGAGAGAGTCACCGACAGAGAGAGAGTCACCGACAGAGAGTCAGCGACAGAGAGAGAGTCACCGACAGAGAGAGTCACCGACAGAGAGAGAGTCACCGACAGAGAGAGAGAGTCACCGACAGAGAGAGAGAGTCACCGACAGAGAGAGAGTCACCGACAGAGAGAGAGAGTCACCGACAGAGAGTCACCGACTGAGAGAGAGAGTCACCGACAGAGAGAGTCACCGACAGAGAGAGAGAGTCACCGACAGAGAGAGTCACCGACAGAGAGAGAGTCACCGACAGAGAGAGAGAGTCACCGACAGAGAGAGAGAGTCACCGACAGAGAGAGAGAGTCACCGACAGAGAGAGTCACCGACAGAGAGAGAGTCACCGACAGAGAGAGAGTCACCGAGAGAGAGAGAGTCACCGACAGAGAGAGAGTCACCGACAGAGAGAGAGAGTCACCGACAGAGAGTCACCGACAGAGAGAGAGAGTCACCGACAGAGAGAGAGTCACCGAGAGAGAGAGAGTCACCGACAGAGAGAGAGAGTCACCGACAGAGAGAGAGTCACCGACAGAGAGAGAGTCACCGACAGAGAGAGTGTCACCGACAGAGAGAGAGAGTCACCGACAGAGAGAGAGAGTCACCGACAGAGAGAGAGAGTCACCGACAGAGAGAGAGAGTCACCGACAGAGAGAGAGAGTCACCGACAGAGAGAGAGTCACCGACAGAGAGAGAGTCACCGACAGAGAGAGAGTCACCGACAGAGAGAGAGTCACCGACAGAGAGAGAGTCACCGACAGAGAGAGAGAGTCACCGACAGAGAGAGAGTCACCGACAGAGAGAGAGTCACCGACAGAGAGAGAGAGTCACCGACAGAGAGAGTCACCGACAGAGAGAGAGAGTCACCGACAGAGAGAGAGAGAGTTACCGACAGAGAGAGAGAGTCACCGACAGAGAGAGAGAGAGTCACCGACAGAGAGAGAGTCACCGACAGAGAGAGAGAGTCACCGACAGAGAGAGAGAGTCACCGACAGAGAGAGTCACCGACAGAGAGAGAGAGTCACCGACAGAGAGAGTCACCGACAGAGAGAGAGTCACCGACAGAGAGAGTGAGTCACCGACAGAGAGAGAGAGTCACCGACAGAGAGAGAGAGTCACCGACAGAGAGAGAGTCACCGACAGAGAGAGAGAGAGTCACCGATAGAGAGAGAGTCACCGACAGAGACAGAGTCACCGACAGAGAGAGAGAGTCACCGATAGAGAGAGAGTCACCGACAGAGAGAGAGCGTCACGGACAGAGAGAGAGTCACCGACAGAGAGAGAGTCACCGATAGAGAGAGAGTCACCGACAGAGAGAGAGTCACCGACAGAGAGAGAGAGTCACCGATAGAGAGAGAGTCACCGACAGAGAGAGAGCGTCACGGACAGAGAGAGAGTCACCGACAGAGAGAGAGTCACCGACAGAGAGAGTCACCGACAGAGAGAGAGTCACCGACAGAGAGAGTCACCGACAGAGAGAGAGTCACCGACAGAGAGTGAGAGTCACCGACAGAGAGAGAGTCACCGACAGAGAGAGAGAGTCACCGACAGAGAGAGTCACCGACAGAGAGAGAGTCACCGACAGAGAGTGAGAGTCACCGACAGAGTGAGAGTCACCGACAGAGAGAGAGTCACCGACAGAGAGAGAGTCACCGACAGAGAGTGAGAGTCACCGACAGAGAGAGTCACCGACAGAGAGAGAGTCACCGACAGAGTCACCGACAGAGAGAGTCACCGACAGAGAGAGAGTCACCGACAGAGAGTGAGAGTCACCGACAGAGAGAGAGTCACCGACAGAGAGAGAGAGTCACCGACAGAGAGAGAGAGTCACCGACAGAGAGAGAGTCACCGACAGAGAGAGAGTCACCGACAGAGAGAGAGAGTCACCGACAGAGAGAGAGTCACCGACAGAGAGTCAGCGACAGAGAGAGAGTCACCGACAGAGAGAGTCACCGACAGAGAGAGAGTCACCGACAGAGAGAGAGAGTCACCGACAGAGAGAGAGAGTCACCGACAGAGAGAGAGTCACCGACAGAGAGAGAGAGTCACCGACAGAGAGTCACCGACTGAGAGAGAGAGTCACCGACAGAGAGAGTCACCGACAGAGAGAGAGAGTCACCGACAGAGAGAGTCACCGACAGAGAGAGAGTCACCGACAGAGAGAGAGAGTCACCGACAGAGAAAGAGAGTCACCGACAGAGAGAGAGAGTCACCGACAGAGAGAGTCACCGACAGAGAGAGAGTCACCGACAGAGAGAGAGTCACCGAGAGAGAGAGAGTCACCGACAGAGAGAGAGTCACCGACAGAGAGAGAGAGTCACCGACAGAGAGTCACCGACAGAGAGAGAGAGTCACCGACAGAGAGAGAGTCACCGAGAGAGAGAGAGTCACCGACAGAGAGAGAGAGTCACCGACAGAGAGAGAGTCACCGACAGAGAGAGAGTCACCGACAGAGAGAGTGTCACCGACAGAGAGAGAGAGTCACCGACAGAGAGAGAGAGTCACCGACAGAGAGAGAGAGTCACCGACAGAGAGAGAGAGTCACCGACAGAGAGAGAGAGTCACCGACAGAGAGAGAGTCACCGACAGAGAGAGAGTCACCGACAGAGAGAGAGTCACCGACAGAGAGAGAGTCACCGACAGAGAGAGAGTCACCGACAGAGAGAGAGAGTCACCGACAGAGAGAGAGTCACCGACAGAGAGAGAGTCACCGACAGAGAGAGAGAGTCACCGACAGAGAGAGTCACCGACAGAGAGAGTCACCGACAGAGAGAGAGTCACCGACAGAGAGAGAGTCACCGACAGAGAGAGAGAGTCACCGACAGAGAGAGTCACCGACAGAGAGAGTCACCGACAGAGAGAGTCACCGACAGAGAGAGTCACCGACAGAGAGAGAGAGTCACCGACAGAGAGAGAGAGTCACCGACAGAGAGAGAGAGTCACCGACAGAGAGAGAGAGTCACCGACAGAGAGAGTCACCGACAGAGAGAGTCACCGACAGAGAGAGAGAGTCACCGACAGAGAGAGAGTCACCGACAGAGAGAGTCACCGACAGAGAGAGTCACCGACAGAGAGAGTCACCGACAGAGAGAGTCACCGACAGAGAGAGAGAGTCACCGACAGAGAGAGAGAGTCACCGACAGAGAGAGAGAGTCACCGACAGAGAGAGAGAGTCACCGACAGAGAGAGAGTCACCGACAGAGAGAGAGTCACCGACAGAGAGAGAGTCACCGACAGAGAGAGAGTCACCGACAGAGAGAGAGTCACCGACAGAGAGAGAGTCACCGACAGAGAGAGAGTCACCGACAGAGAGAGTCACCGACAGAGAGAGTCACCGACAGAGAGAGAGAGTCACCGACAGAGAGAGAGTCACCGACAGAGAGAGAGAGTCACCGACAGAGAGTCACCGACAGAGAGAGAGTCACCGACAGAGAGAGAGTCACCGACAGAGAGAGAGAGTCACCGACAGAGAGAGTCACCGACAGAGAGAGAGAGTGACCGACAGAGAGAGAGTCACCGACAGAGAGAGTCACCGACAGAGAGAGAGAGTCACCGACAGAGAGAGAGTCACCGACAGAGAGAGTGAGTCACCGACAGAGAGAGAGTCACCGACAGAGAGAGAGAGTCACCGACAGAGAGAGAGAGTCACCGACAGAGAGAGAGAGTCACCGACAGAGAGAAAGAGTCACCGACAGAGAGAGAGTCACCGACAGAGAGAGAGTCACCGACAGAGAGAGTCACCGACAGAGAGAGAGTCACCGACAGAGAGAGAGAGTCACCGACAGAGAGAGAGAGTCACCGACAGAGAGAGAGTCACCGACAGAGAGAGAGTCACCGACAGAGAGAGAGTCACCGACAGAGAGAGAGTCACCGACAGAGAGAGTCACCGACAGAGAGAGAGTCACCGACAGAGAGAGTCACCGACAGAGAGAGACACCGACAGAGAGAGACACCGACAGAGAGAGAGAGTCACCGACAGAGAGAGTCACCGACAGAGAGAGACACCGACAGAGAGAGACACCGACAGAGAGAGAGAGTCACCGACAGAGAGAGAGTCACCGACAGAGAGAGTCACCGACAGAGAGAGTCACCGACAGAGAGAGAGTCACCGACAGAGAGAGAGAGTCACCGACAGAGAGAGTCACCGACAGAGAGAGTCACCGACAGAGAGAGAGTCACCGACAGAGAGAGAGAGTCACCAACAGAGAGAGTCACCGACAGAGAGAGAGAGAGTCACCGACAGAGAGAGAGTCACCGACAGAGAGAGTGAGTCACCGACAGAGAGAGTGAGTCACAGAGAGAGTGAGTCACCGACAGAGAGAGTCACCGACAGAGAGAGTCACCGACAGAGAGAGAGTCACCGACAGAGAGAGCGTCACCGACAGAGAGAGAGAGAGTCACCGACAGAGAGAGTCACCGACAGGGAGAGTCACCGACAGAGAGAGTCACCGACAGAGAGAGAGAGTCACCGACAGAGAGAGAGTCACCGACAGAGAGAGAGTCACCGACAGAGAGAGAGTCACCGACAGAGAGAGTGAGTCACAGAGAGAGAGAGTCACCGACAGAGAGAGAGAGAGTCACCGACAGAGAGAGAGTCACCGACAGAGAGAGTGAGTCACCGACAGAGAGAGTGAGTCACAGAGAGAGTGAGTCACCGACAGAGAGAGTCACCGACAGAGAGAGTCACCGACAGAGAGAGAGTCACCGACAGAGAGAGCGTCACCGACAGAGAGAGAGAGAGTCACCGACAGAGAGAGTCACCGACAGGGAGAGTCACCGACAGAGAGAGTCACCGACAGAGAGAGAGAGTCACCGACAGAGAGAGAGTCACCGACAGAGAGAGAGTCACCGACAGAGAGAGAGTCACCGACAGAGAGAGTGAGTCACAGAGAGAGAGAGTCACCGACAGAGAGAGAGTCACCGACAGAGAGAGAGTCACCGACAGAGAGAGTCACCGACAGAGAGAGTCACCGACAGAGAGAGAGTCACCGACAGAGAGAGTCACCGACAGAGAGAGAGTGAGTCACCGACAGAGAGAGTGAGTCACAGAGAGAGAGAGTCACCGACAGAGAGAGTCACCGAGAGAGAGTCACCGAGAGAGAGAGAGAGTCACCGACAGAGAGAGAGAGTCACCGACAGAGAGAGAGAGTCACCGACAGAGAGAGAGTCACCGACAGAGAGAGAGTCACCGACAGAGAGAGAGTCACCGACAGAGAGAGAGTCACCGACAGAGAGAGTCACCGACAGAGAGAGTCACCGACAGAGAGAGAGTCACCGACAGAGAGAGAGAGTCACCGACAGAGAGAGAGTCACCGACAGAGAGAGAGTCACCGACAGAGAGAGAGAGAGTCACCGACAGAGAGAGAGTCACCGACAGAGAGAGAGTCACCGACAGAGAGAGTCACCGAGAGAGAGAGAGTCACCGACAGAGAGAGTCACCGAGAGAGAGAGAGAGTCACCGACAGAGAGAGAGAGTCACCGACAGAGAGAGAGTCACCGACAGAGAGAGAGTCACCGAGAGAGAGAGAGAGTCACCGACAGAGAGAGTCACCGACAGAGAGAGT
Organism: Scyliorhinus torazame; assembly: GCF_047496885.1. Taxonomy (NCBI): domain Eukaryota; kingdom Metazoa; phylum Chordata; class Chondrichthyes; order Carcharhiniformes; family Scyliorhinidae; genus Scyliorhinus; species Scyliorhinus torazame. The sequence goes on from NC_092718.1 coordinate 227,371,523, forward strand.
CACCGACAGAGAGAGTCACCGACAGAGAGAGAGAGTCACCGACAGAGAGAGAGTCACCGACAGAGAGAGAGTCACCGACAGAGAGAGAGAGAGTCACCGACAGAGAGAGAGAGTCACCGACAGAGAGAGTCACCGACAGAGAGAGTCACCGACAGAGAGAGAGTCACCGACAGAGAGAGAGTCACCGACAGAGAGAGAGTCACCGACAGAGAGAGAGTCACCGACAGAGAGAGAGAGTCACCGACAGAGAGAGAGTCACCGACAGAGAGTCACCGACAGAGAGAGAGAGTCACCGACAGAGAGAGAGAGTCACCGACAGAGAGAGTCACCGACAGAGAGAGAGAGTCACCGACAGAGAGAGTCACCGACAGAGAGAGAGTCACCGACAGAGAGAGAGAGTCACCGACAGAGAGAGAGAGTCACCGACAGAGAGAGAGAGTCACCGACAGAGAGAGAGAGTCACCGACAGAGAGAGAGAGTCACCGACAGAGAGAGTCACCGACAGAGAGAGTCACCGACAGAGAGAGTCACCGACAGAGAGAGAGTCACCGACAGAGAGAGTCACCGACAGAGAGAGTCACCGACAGAGAGAGTCACCGACAGAGAGAGACAGTCACCGACCGAGAGAGAGAGTCACCGACAGAGAGAGTCACCGACAGAGAGAGAGTCACCGACAGAGAGAGAGTCACCGACAGAGAGAGAGTCACCGACAGAGAGAGAGTCACCGACAGAGAGAGAGTCACCGACAGAGAGAGAGTCACCGACAGAGAGAGAGGGTCACCGACAGAGAGAGAGAGTCACCGACAGAGAGAGAGTCACCGACAGAGAGAGAGAGTCACCGACAGAGAGAGAGAGTCACCGACAGAGAGAGAGAGTCACCGACAGAGAGAGAGAGTCACCGACAGAGAGAGAGTCACCGACAGAGAGAGTCACCGACAGAGAGAGAGAGTCACCGACAGAGAGAGAGTCACCGACAGAGAGAGAGAGTCACCGACAGAGAGAGAGAGTCACCGACAGAGAGAGAGAGTCACCGACAGAGAGAGAGTCACCGACAGAGAGAGAGAGTCACCGACAGAGAGAGAGAGTCACCGACAGAGAGAGAGAGAGTCACCGACAGAGAGAGAGAGTCACCGACAGAGAGAGAGTCACCGACAGAGAGAGAGAGTCACCGACAGAGAGAGAGAGTCACCGACAGAGAGAGAGAGTCACCGACAGAGAGAGAGTCACCGACAGAGAGAGTCACCGACAGAGAGAGAGAGTCACCGACAGAGAGAGAGTCACCGACAGAGAGAGTGAGTCACCGACAGAGAGAGAGTCACCGACAGAGAGAGAGAGTCACCGACAGAGAGAGAGAGTCACCGACAGAGAGAGAGTCACCGACAGAGAGAGAGTCACCGACAGAGAGAGAGTCACCGACAGAGAGAGTCACCGACAGAGAGAGAGTCACCGACAGAGAGAGAGAGTCACCGACAGAGAGAGAGAGTCACCGACAGAGAGAGAGTCACCGACAGAGAGAGTCACCGACAGAGAGAGAGAGTCACCGACAGAGAGAGAGAGTCACCGACAGAGAGAGAGTCACCGACAGAGAGAGTCACCGACAGAGAGAGAGTCACCGACAGAGAGAGAGTCACCGACAGAGAGAGAGTCACCGACAGAGAGAGAGTCACCGACAGAGAGAGAGTCACCGACAGAGAGAGTCACCGACAGAGAGAGAGTCACCGACAGAGAGAGAGTCACCGACAGAGAGAGAGTGAGTCACCGACAGAGAGAGTGAGTCACCGACAGAGAGAGAGTCACCGACAGAGAGAGTCACCGACAGAGAGAGTCACCGACAGAGAGAGAGTCACCGACAGAGAGAGAGTCACCGACAGAGAGAGAGTCACCGACAGAGAGAGAGTCACCGACAGAGAGAGTCACCGACAGAGAGAGAGTCACCGACAGAGAGAGTCACCGACAGAGAGAGACACCGACAGAGAGAGACACCGACAGAGAGAGAGAGTCACCGACAGAGGGAGTCACCGACAGAGAGAGACACCGACAGAGAGAGACACCGACAGAGAGAGAGAGTCACCGACAGAGAGAGAGTCACCGACAGAGAGAGTCACCGACAGAGAGAGAGTCACCGACAGAGAGAGAGAGTCACCGACAGAGAGAGTCACCGACAGAGAGAGAGTCACCGACAGAGAGAGAGAGTCACCGACAGAGAGAGTCACCGACAGAGAGAGAGAGAGTCACCGACAGAGAGAGAGTCACCGACAGAGAGAGTGAGTCACCGACAGAGAGAGTGAGTCACAGAGAGAGTCACCGACAGAGAGAGAGTCACCGACAGAGAGAGAGAGTCACCGACAGAGAGAGTCACCGACAGAGAGAGAGTCACCGACAGAGAGAGAGAGTCACCGACAGAGAGAGTCACCGACAGAGAGAGTCACCGACAGAGAGAGAGTCACCGACAGAGAGAGCGTCACCGACAGAGAGAGAGAGAGTCACCGACAGAGAGAGTCACCGACAGGGAGAGTCACCGACAGAGAGAGTCACCGACAGAGAGAGAGAGTCACCGACAGAGAGAGAGAGACACCGACAGAGAGAGACACCGACAGAGAGAGAGTCACCGACAGAGAGAGTCACCGACAGAGAGAGAGTCACCGACAGAGAGAGAGAGTCACCGACAGAGAGAGAGAGTCACCGACAGAGAGAGAGTCACCGACAGAGAGAGAGTCACCGACAGAGAGAGAGAGAGAGAGAGTCACCGACAGAGAGAGTCACCGACAGAGAGAGAGAGAGAGAGAGTCACCGACAGAGAGAGAGAGAGAGAGAGACACCGACAGAGAGAGTCACCGACAGAGAGAGAGTCACCGACAGAGAGAGTCACCGACAGAGAGAGTCACCGACAGAGAGAGAGAGTCACCGACAGAGAGAGTGAGTCACAGAGAGAGAGAGTCACCGACAGAGAGAGAGTCACCGACAGAGAGAGAGTCACCGACAGAGAGAGAGTCACCGACAGAGAGAGAGTCACCGACAGAGAGAGTCACCGACAGAGAGAGTCACCGACAGAGAGAGTCACCGACAGAGAGAGAGTCACCGACAGAGAGAGAGAGTCACCGACAGAGAGAGAGTGAGTCACCGACAGAGAGAGTGAGTCACAGAGAGAGAGAGTCACCGACAGGGAGAGTCACCGACAGAGAGAGAGTCACCGAGAGAGAGAGAGAGTCACCGAGAGAGAGTCACCGAGAGAGAGAGAGAGTCACCGACAGAGAGAGAGAGTCACCGACAGAGAGAGAGAGTCACCGACAGAGAGAGAGTCACCGACAGAGAGAGAGTCACCGACAGAGAGAGAGTCACCGACAGAGAGAGAGTCACCGACAGAGAGAGAGTCACCGACAGAGAGAGAGTCTCCGACAGAGAGAGAGAGTCTCCGACAGAGAGAGAGAGTCACCGACAGAGAGAGAGTCACCGACAGGGAGAGAGTCACCGACAGGGAGAGAGTCACCGACAGGGAGAGTCACCGACAGAGAGAGAGTCACCGACAGAGAGAGTCACCGACAGAGAGAGAGTCACCGACAGAGAGAGAGAGTCACCGAGAGAGAGTCACCGAGAGAGAGAGAGAGTCACCGACAGAGAGAGAGAGTCACCGACAGAGAGAGAGTCACCGACAGAGAGAGAGAGTCACCGACAGAGAGAGAGTCACCGACAGAGAGAGAGTCACCGACAGAGAGAGAGTCACCGACAGAGAGAGAGAGAGTCACCGACAGAGAGAGAGTCACCGACAGAGAGAGAGTCACCGACAGAGAGAGTCACCGAGAGAGAGAGAGTCACCGAGAGAGAGAGAGAGTCACCGACAGAGAGAGAGAGTCACCGACAGAGAGAGAGAGTCACCGACAGAGAGAGAGTCACCGACAGAGAGAGAGAGTCACCGACAGAGAGAGAGAGTCACCGACAGAGAGAGAGAGTCACCGACAGAGAGAGTCACCGACAGAGAGAGAGAGTCACCGACAGAAAGAGTCACCGAGAGAGAGAGAGAGTCACCGACAGAGAGAGTCACCGACAGAGAGAGAGTCACCGACAGAGAGAGAGTCACCGACAGAGAGAGAGAGTCACCGACAGGGAGAGTCACCGACAGAGAGAGTCACCGACAGAGAGAGAGTCACCGACAGAGAGAGAGAGTCACCGACAGAGAGAGAGAGTCACCGACAGAGAGAGTCACCGACAGAGAGAGTCACCGACAGAGAGAGTCACCGACAGAGAGAGAGTCACCGAGAGAGAGAGAGAGTCACCGACAGAGAGAGAGAGTCACCGACAGAGAGAGTCACCGACAGAGAGAGTCACCGACAGAGAGAGTCACCGACAGAGAGAGAGTCACCGAGAGAGAGAGAGAGTCACCGACAGAGAGAGAGAGTCACCGACAGAGAGAGAGTCACCGACAGAGAGAGAGTCACCGACAGAGAGAGAGTCACCGAGAGAGAGTCACCGACAGAGAGAGAGAGTCACCGACAGAGAGAGAGTCACCGACAGAGAGAGTCACCGACAGAGAGAGAGTCACCGACAGAGAGAGAGTCACCGACAGAGAGAGAGAGTCACCGACAGAGAGAGAGAGTCACCGACAGAGAGAGAGTCACCGACAGAGAGAGAGAGTCACCGACAGAGAGAGAGCGTCACCGACAGAGAGAGAGAGTCACCGACAGAGAGAGAGAGTCACCGACAGAGAGAGAGTCACCGACAGAGAGAGAGTCACCGACGGAGAGAGAGAGTCACCGACGGAGAGAGAGAGTCACCGACAGAGAGAGAGAGTCACCGACAGAGAGAGAGTCACCGACAGAGAGAGAGTCACCGACAGAGAGAGAGAGAGTCACCGACAGAGAGAGAGAGTCACCGACAGAGAGTCACCGACAGAGAGAGAGTCACCGACAGAGAGAGAGAGTCACCGACAGAGAGTCACCGACAGAGAGAGAGAGTCACCGACAGAGAGTCACCGACAGAGAGAGAGTCACCGAGAGAGAGAGAGAGTCACCGACAGAGAGAGTCACCGACAGAGAGAGAGAGTCACCGACAGAGAGAGAGAGTCACCGACAGAGAGAGAGAGTCACCGACAGAGAGAGAGAGTCAACCGACAGAGAGAGAGTCACCGACAGAGAGTCACCGACAGAGAGAGAGAGTCACCGACAGAGAGAGAGAGTCACCGACAGAGAGAGAGAGTCACCGACAGAGAGAGAGAGTCACCGACAGAGAGAGAGAGTCACCGACAGAGAGTCACCGACAGAGAGAGAGAGTCACCGACAGAGAGAGAGAGTCACCGACAGAGAGAGAGTCACCGACAGAGAGAGAGTCACCGACAGAGAGAGAGTCACCGACAGAGAGAGAGTCACCGACAGAGAGAGAGTCACCGACAGAGAGAGTCACCGACAGAGAGAGAGAGTCACCGACAGAGAGAGAGTCACCGACAGAGAGAGAGTCACCGACAGAGAGAGAGTCACCGACAGAGAGAGAGAGTCACCGACAGAGAGAGAGAGTCACCGACAGAGAGAGAGTCACCGACAGAGAGAGAGAGTCACCGACAGAGAGAGAGCGTCACCGACAGAGAGAGAGAGTCACCGACAGAGAGAGAGAGTCACCGACAGAGAGAGAGAGTCACCGACAGAGAGAGAGTCACGGACAGAGAGAGAGTCACCGACGGAGAGAGAGAGTCACCGACAGAGAGAGAGAGTCACCGACAGAGAGAGAGAGTCACCGACAGAGAGTCACCGAGAGAGAGAGAGAGTCACCGAGAGAGAGAGAGAGTCACCGAGAGAGAGAGTCACCGAGAGAGAGAGAGAGTCACCGACAGAGAGAGAGAGTCACCGACAGAGAGAGAGTCACCGACAGAGAGAGAGAGTCACCGACAGAGAGAGAGAGTCACCGACAGAGAGAGAGTCACCGACAGAGAGTCACCGACAGAGAGAGAGAGTCACCGACAGAGAGAGAGAGTCACCGACAGAGAGAGAGAGTCACCGACAGAGAGAGAGAGTCACCGACAGAGAGTCACCGACAGAGAGAGAGAGTCATCGACAGAGAGAGTCACCGACAGAGATAGAGAGTCACCGACAGAGAGAGAGTCACCGACAGAGAGAGAGAGTCACCGACAGAGAGAGAGAGAGAGAGAGTCACCGACAGAGAGAGAGAGAGAGAGAGTCACCGACAGAGAGAGAGAGTCACCGACAGAGAGAGAGAGTCACCGACAGAGAGAGAGAGTCACCGACAGAGAGAGAGAGTCACCGACAGAGAGAGAGAGTCACCGACAGAGAGAGTCACCGACAGAGAGAGTCACCGACAGAGAGAGTCACCGACAGAGAGAGAGAGTCACCGACAGAGAGAGTCACCGACAGAGAGAGAGAGAGAGAGTCACCGACAGAGAGAGAGTCACCGACAGAGAGAGAGTCACCGACAGAGAGAGAGAGTCACCGACAGAGAGAGAGAGTCACCGACAGAGAGAGAGAGTCACCGACAGAGAGAGAGAGTCACCGACAGAGAGAGAGAGTCACCGACAGAGAGAGAGAGTCACCGACAGAGAGAGAGAGTCACCGACAGAGAGAGTCACCGACAGAGAGAGTCACCGACAGAGAGAGAGTCACCGACAGAGAGAGAGTCACCGACAGAGAGAGAGTCACCGACAGAGAGAGTCACCGACAGAGAGAGAGTCACCGACAGAGAGAGAGTCACCGACAGAGAGTCACCGACAGAGAGAGAGTCACCAACAGAGAGAGTCACCGACAGAGAGAGTCACCGACAGAGAGAGAGTCACCGACAGAGAGAGAGAGTCACCGACAGAGAGAGAGAGTCACCGACAGAGAGTCACCGACAGAGAGAGTCACCGACAGAGAGAGTCACCGACAGAGAGAGAATCACCGACAGAGAGAGTCACCGACAGAGAGAGAGAGTCACCGACAGAGAGAGAGAGTCACCAACAGAGAGAGAGAGTCACCGACAGAGAGAGAGTCACCGACAGAGAGAGAGAGTCACCGACAGAGAGAGAGTCACCGACAGAGAGAGAGAGTCACCGACAGAGAGAGAGTCACCGACAGAGAGAGAGAGTCACCGACAGAGAGAGTCACCGACAGAGAGAGAGTCACCGACAGAGAGAGAGAGTCACCGACAGAGAGAGAGCGTCACCGACAGAGAGAGAGCGTCACCGACAGAGAGAGAGAGTCACCGACAGAGAGAGAGAGTCACCGACAGAGAGAGAGAGTCACCGACAGAGAGAGAGAGTCACCGACAGAGAGAGAGAGTCACCGACAGAGAGAGAGAGTCACCGACAGAGAGAGAGAGTCACCGACAGAGAGAGAGAGTCACCGACAGAGAGAGAGAGTCACCGACAGAGAGAGAGAGAGAGTCACCGACAGAGAGAGAGAGTCACCGACAGAGAGAGAGAGTCACCGACAGAGAGAGAGAGTCACCGACAGAGAGAGTCACCGACAGAGAGAGAGAGTCACCGACAGAGAGAGAGTCACCGACAGAGAGAGAGAGTCACCGACAGAGAGAGAGAGTCACCGACAGAGAGAGAGAGTCACCGACAGAGAGAGTCACCGACAGAGAGAGAGTCACCGACAGAGAGAGAGTCACCGACAGAGAGAGAGAGTCACCGATAGAGAGAGAGTCACCGACAGAGAGAGAGTCACCGACAGAGAGAGAGAGTCACCGACAGAGAGAGAGTCACCGACAGAGAGAGAGAGTCACCGACAGAGAGAGTCACCGACAGAGAGAGAGTCACCGACAGAGAGAGAGAGTCACCGACAGAGAGAGAGAGTCACCGACAGAGAGTCACCGACAGAGAGAGAGAGTCACCGACAGAGAGAGAGAGTCACCGACAGAGAGAGAGTCACCGACAGAGAGAGAGTCACCGACAGAGAGAGAGAGTCACCAACAGAGAGTCACCGACAGAGAGAGAGAGAGTCACCGACAGAGAGAGAGAGTCACCGACAGAGAGAGAGAGTCACCGACAGAGAGAGAGAGTCACCGACAGAGAGAGAGAGTCACCGACAGAGAGAGAGTCACCGACAGAGAGAGAGTCACCGACAGAGAGAGAGTCACCGACAGAGAGAGAGTCACCGACAGAGAGAGAGTCACCGACAGAGAGAGAGAGTCACCGACAGAGAGAGTCACCGACAGAGAGAGAGTCACCGACAGAGAGAGAGAGTCACCGACAGAGAGAGAGTCACCGACAGAGAGAGAGTCACCGACAGAGAGAGAGTCACCGACAGAGAGAGTCACCGACAGAGAGTCACCGACAGAGAGAGAGAGTCACCGACAGAGAGAGAGAGTCACCGACAGAGAGAGTCACCGACAGAGAGAGTCACCGACAGAGAGAGAGTCACCGACAGAGAGAGAGAGTCACCGACAGAGAGAGTCACCGACAGAGAGAGAGAGTCACCGACAGAGAGAGAGAGTCACCGACAGAGAGAGAGAGTCACCGACAGAGAGAGAGAGTCACCGACAGAGAGAGAGTCACCGACAGAGAGAGAGAGTCACCGACAGAGAGAGAGAGTCACCGACAGAGAGAGAGAGTCACCGACAGAGAGAGAGAGTCACCGACAGAGAGTCACCGACAGAGAGAGAGAGTCACCGACAGAGAGAGAGAGTCACCGACAGAGAGAGAGAGTCACCGACAGAGAGAGAGTCACCGACAGAGAGAGAGAGTCACCGACAGAGAGAGAGTCACCGACAGAGAGAGAGTCACCGACAGAGAGAGAGTCACCGACAGAGAGAGAGTCACCGACAGAGAGAGTCACCGACAGAGAGTCACCGACAGAGAGAGAGAGTCACCGACAGAGAGAGAGAGTCACCGACAGAGAGAGAGAGTCACCGACAGAGAGAGAGAGTCACCGACAGAGAGAGAGAGTCACCGACAGAGAGAGTCACCGACAGAGAGAGTCACCGACAGAGAGAGAGTCACCGACAGAGAGAGAGAGTCACCGACAGAGAGAGTCACCGACAGAGAGAGAGAGTCACCGACAGAGAGAGAGAGTCACCGACAGAGAGAGAGAGTCACCGACAGAGAGAGAGAGTCACCGACAGAAAGAGAGAGTCACCGACAGAGAGAGAGAGTCACCGACAGAGAGAGTCACCGACAGAGAGAGTCACCGACAGAGAGAGTCACCGACAGAGAGAGAGTCACCGACAGAGAGAGAGTCACCGACAGAGAGAGAGTCACCGACAGAGAGAGAGTCACCGACAGAGAGAGTCACCGACAGAGAGAGTCACCGACAGAGAGAGAGTCACCGACAGAGAGAGAGTCACCGACAGAGAGTCACCGACAGAGAGAGAGTCACCGACAGAGAGTCACCGACAGAGAGAGAGTCACCGACAGAGAGTCACCAACAGAGAGAGTCACCGACAGAGAGAGTCACCGACAGAGAGAGAGTCACCGACAGAGAGAGAGAGTCACCGACAGAGAGAGAGAGTCACCGACAGAGAGAGAGTCACCGACAGAGAGAGTCACCGACAGAGAGAGTCACCGACAGAGAGAGAGTCACCGACAGAGAGAGAGAGTCACCGACAGAGAGAGAGTCACCGACAGAGAGAGAGAGTCACCGACAGAGAGAGAGAGTCACCAACAGAGAGAGAGAGTCACCGACAGAGAGAGAGTCACCGACAGAGAGAGAGAGTCACCGACAGAGAGAGAGTCACCGACAGAGAGAGAGAGTCACCGACAGAGAGAGAGTCACCGACAGAGAGAGAGAGTCACCGACAGAGAGAGTCACCGACAGAGAGAGTCACCGACAGAGAGAGAGAGTCACCGACAGAGAGAGTCACCGACAGAGAGAGAGAGTCACCGACAGAGAGTCACCGACAGAGAGAGAGTCACCGACAGAGAGAGAGAGTCACCGACAGAGAGAGAGAGTCACCGACAGAGAGAGAGAGTCACCGACAGAGAGTCACCGACAGAGAGAGAGAGTCACCGACAGAGAGAGAGAGTCACCGACAGAGAGAGAGAGTCACCGACAGAGAGAGAGTCACCGACAGAGAGAGAGAGTCACCGACAGAGAGAGTCACCGACAGAGAGAGAGTCACCGACAGAGAGAGAGTCACCGACAGAGAGAGAGAGTCACCGACAGAGAGAGTCACCGACAGAGAGAGAGTCACCGACAGAGAGAGAGAGTCACCGACAGAGAGAGAGAGTCACCGACAGAGAGAGAGAGTCACCGACAGAGAGAGAGAGTCACCGACAGAGAGAGAGAGTCACCGACAGAGAGAGAGAGTCACCGACAGAGAGAGAGAGTCACCGACAGAGAGAGAGAGTCACCGACAGAGAGTCACCGACAGAGAGAGAGAGTCACCGACAGAGAGAGAGAGTCACTGACAGAGAGAGAGTCACCGACAGAGAGAGAGTCACCGACAGAGAGAGAGAGTCACCGACAGAGAGAGAGAGTCACCGACAGAGAGAGAGAGAGTCACCGACAGAGAGAGAGAGTCACCGACAGAGAGAGAGAGTCACCGACAGAGAGAGAGAGTCACCGACAGAGAGAGAGAGTCACCGACAGAGAGAGAGAGTCACCGACAGAGAGAGAGAGTCACCGACAGAGAGAGAGAGTCACCGACAGAGAGAGAGAGTCACCGACAGAGAGAGAGAGTCACCGACAGAGAGAGAGAGTCACCGACAGAGAGAGTCACCGACAGAGAGAGAGTCACCGACAGAGAGAGAGAGTCACCGACAGAGAGAGAGAGTCACCGACAGAGAGAGAGAGTCACCGACAGAGAGAGAGAGTCACCGACAGAGAGAGAGAGTCACCGACAGAGAGAGAGAGTCACCGACAGAGAGTCACCGACAGAGAGAGTCACCGACAGAGAGAGAGAGTCACTGACAGAGAGAGAGTCACCGACAGAGAGAGAGTCACCGACAGAGAGAGAGAGTCACCGACAGAGAGTCACCGACAGAGAGAGAGAGAGTCACCGACAGAGAGAGAGAGTCACCGACAGAGAGAGAGAGTCACCGACAGAGAGAGAAAGTCACCGACAGAGAGAGAGAGTCACCGACAGAGAGAGAGAGTCACCGACAGAGAGAGAGAGTCACCGACAGAGAGAGAGTCACCGACAGAGAGAGAGTCACCGACAGAGAGAGAGAGTCACCGACAGAGAGAGTCACCGACAGAGAGAGAGTCACCGACAGAGAGAGAGAGTCACCGACAGAGAGAGAGTCACCGACAGAGAGAGAGTCACCGACAGAGAGAGAGTCACCGACAGAGAGAGAGTCACCGACAGAGAGAGTCACCGACAGAGAGAGTCACCGACAGAGAGAGTCACCGACAGAGAGAGAGAGTCACCGACAGAGAGAGAGAGTCACCGACAGAGAGAGAGAGTCACCGACAGAGAGAGAGAGTCACCGACAGAGAGAGTCACCGACAGAGAGAGTCACCGACAGAGAGAGTCACCAACAGAGAGAGAGAGTCACCGACAGAGAGAGTCACCGACAGAGAGAGAGAGTCACCGACAGAGAGAGTCACCGACAGAGAGAGAGAGTCACCGACAGAGAGAGAGTCACCGACAGAGAGAGAGAGTCACCGACAGAGAGAGAGTCACCGACAGAGAGAGAGTCACCGACAGAGAGAGAGTCACCGACAGAGAGAGTCACCGACAGAGAGAGTCACCAACAGAGAGAGAGAGTCACCGACAGAGAGAGTCACCGACAGAGAGAGAGAGTCACCGACAGAGAGAGTCACCGACAGAGAGAGTCACCGACAGAGAGAGAGAGTCACCGACAGAGAGAGAGAGTCACCGACAGAGAGAGAGAGTCACCGACAGAGAGAGAGAGTCACCGACAGAGAGAGAGTCACCGACAGAGAGAGTCACCGACAGAGAGAGAGTCACCGACAGAGAGAGTCACCGACAGAGAGAGTCACCGACAGAGAGAGTCACCGACAGAGAGAGTCACCGACAGAGAGAGTCACCGACAGAGAGAGTCACCGACAGAGAGAGAGAGTCACCGACAGAGAGAGAGTCACCGACAGAGAGAGAGAGTCACCGACAGAGAGAGAGAGTCACCGACAGAGAGAGTCACCGACAGAGAGAGTCACCGACAGAGAGAGTCACCGACAGAGAGAGTCACCGACAGAGAGAGTCACCGACAGAGAGAGAGAGTCACCGACAGAGAGAGAGTCACCGACAGAGAGAGAGAGTCACCGACAGAGAGAGAGAGTCACCGACAGAGAGAGAGTCACCGACAGAGAGAGAGTGTCACCGACAGAGAGAGAGTCACCGACAGAGAGAGAGTCACCGACAGAGAGAGAGTCACCGACAGAGAGAGAGTCACCGACAGAGAGAGAGTCACCGACAGAGAGAGTCACCGACAGAAGAGTCACCGACAGAGAGAGAGAGTCACCGACAGAGAGAGTCACCGACAGAGAGAGAGAGTCACCGACAGAGAGAGAGAGAGTCACCGATAGAGAGAGAGTCACCGACAGAGAGAGAGAGTCACCGACAGAGAGAGAGTCACCGACAGAGAGAGAGAGTCTCCGACAGAGAGAGAGTCACCGACAGAGAGAGAGAGTCACCGACAGAGAGACGAGAGTCACCGACAGAGAGAGAGAGTCTCCGACAGAGAGAGAGTCACCGACAGAGAGAGAGAGTCACCGACAGAGAGAGAGAGTCAACGACAGAGAGAGAGAGTCACCGACAGAGAGAGAGTCACCGACAGAGAGAGAGTCACCGACAGAGAGAGAGAGAGTCACCGACAGAGAGAGAGTCACCGACAGAGAGAGAGAGTCACCGACAGAGAGAGAGAGTCACCGACAGAGAGAGAGAGTCACCGACAGAGAGAGAGAGTCACCGACAGAGAGAGAGAGTCACCGAGAGAGAGAGAGACACCGACAGAGAGAGAGAGTCACCGACAGAGAGAGAGAGTCACCGACAGAGAGAGAGTCACCGACAGAGGAGTCACCGACAGAGAGAGAGAGAGTCACCGACAGAGAGAGTCACCGACAGAGAGAGAGAGAGAGTCACCGACAGAGAGAGAGAGCCACCGACAGAGAGAGAGAGTCACCGACAGAGAGAGTCACCGACAGAGAGAGAGTCACCGACAGAGAGAGAGAGAGAGAGAGAGTCACCGACAGAGAGAGTCAGCGACAGAGAGAGTCACCGACAGAGAGGAGTCACCGACAGAGAGAGTCACCGACAGAGAGAGTCACCGACAGAGAGAGTCACCGACAGAGAGAGTCACCGACAGAGAGAGTCACCGACAGAGAGAGTCACCGACAGAGAGAGTCACCGACGAGAGAGAGTCACCGACAGAGAGAGTCACCGACAGAGAGAGTCACCGACAGAGAGAGAGAGTCACCGACAGAGAGAGTCACCGACAGAGAGAGTCACCGACAGAGAGAGTCACCGACAGAGAGAGAGAGTCACCGACAGAGAGTCACCGACAGAGAGAGAGTCACCGACAGAGAGTCACCGACAGAGAGAGTCACCGACAGAGAGAGAGTCACCGACAGAGAGAGAGTCACCGACAGAGAGAGAGTCTCCGACAGAGAGAGAGAGTCTCCGACAGAGAGAGAGAGTCACCGACAAGAGAGAGAGTCACCGACAGAGAGAGAGAGTCACCGACAGAGAGAGAGAGTCACCGACAGAGAGAGAGTCACCGACAGAGAGAGAGCACCGACAGAGAGAGTCACCGACAGAGAGAGTCACCGACAGAGAGAGTCACCGACAGAGAGTCACCGACAGAGAGAGAGAGTCACCGACATAGAGAGAGAGTCACCGACATAGAGAGAGAGTCACCGACAGAGAGAGAGAGTCACCGACAGAGAGAGAGAGTCACCGACAGAGAGAGAGTCACCGACAGAGAGAGTCACCGTCAGAGAGAGAGTCACCGACAGAGAGAGAGAGTCACCGACAGAGAGAGAGTCACCGACAGAGAGAGAGTCACCGACAGAGAGAGAGCGTCACCGACAGAGAGAGACAGAGAGAGTCACCGACAGAGAGAGTCACCGACAGAGAGAGAGAGTCACCGACATAGAGAGAGAGTCACCGACAGAGAGAGAGAGTCACCGACAGAGAGAGAGAGTCACCGACAGAGAGAGAGTCACCGACAGAGAGAGAGAGTCACCGACATAGAGAGAGAGTCACCGACAGAGAGAGAGAGTCACCGACAGAGAGAGTCACCGACAGAGAGAGAGAGTCACCGACAGAGAGAGTCACCGACAGAGAGAGAGAGTCACCGACAGAGAGAGAGAGAGTCACCGACAGAGAGAGAGAGAGAGAGTCACCGACAGAGAGAGAGAGAGAGAGTCACCGACAGAGAGAGAGAGAGAGAGTCACCGACAGAGAGAGAGAGAGAGAGTCACCGACAGAGAGAGAGAGAGAGTCACCGACAGAGAGAGAGAGAGTCACCGACAGAGAGAGAGAGAGAGTCACCGACAGAGAGAGAGTCACCGACAGAGAGAGAGTCACCGACAGAGAGAGAGTCACCGACAGAGAGAGAGTCACCGACAGAGAGAGAGTCACCGACAGAGAGTCACCGACAGAGAGAGAGTCACCGACAGAGAGAGAGTCACCGACAGAGAGAGAGTCACCGACAGAGAGAGAGTCACCGACAGAGAGAGAGTCACCGACAGAGAGAGAGTCACCGACAGAGAGAGAGAGTCACCGACAGAGAGAGTCACCGACAGAGAGAGAGTCACCGACAGAGAGAGAGTCACCGACAGAGAGAGAGAGTCACCGACAGAGAGAGAGAGTCACCGACAGAGAGAGTCACCGACAGAGAGAGAGTCACCGACAGAGAGAGAGAGTCACCGACAGAGAGAGAGTCACCGACAGAGAGAGTCACCGACAGAGAGAGAGTCACCGACAGAGAGAGAGAGTCACCGACAGAGAGTCACCGACAGAGAGTCACCGACAGAGAGTCACCGGCAGAGAGAGTCACCGACAGAGAGAGAGTCACCGAGAGAGAGAGAGAGTCACCGACAGAGAGAGAGAGTCACCGACAGAGAGAGAGTCACCGACAGAGAGAGAGTCACCGACAGAGAGAGAGTCACCGACAGAGAGAGAGTCACCGACAGAGAGAGAGTCACCGACAGAGAGAGAGTCACCGACAGAGAGAGTCACCGACAGAGAGAGAGTCACCGACAGAGAGAGTCACCGACAGAGAGAGAGTCACCGACAGAGAGAGAGTCACCGACAGAGAGAGAGTCACCGACAGAGAGTCACCGACAGAGAGTCACCGACAGAGAGTCACCGACAGAGAGAGAGTCACCGACAGAGAGTCACCGGCAGAGAGTCACCGGCAGAGAGTCACCGGCAGAGAGTCACCGGCAGAGAGTCACCGGCAGAGAGTCACCGGCAGAGAGTCACCGGCAGAGAGTCACCGGCAGAGAGTCACCGGCAGAGAGTCACCGGCAGAGAGTCACCGGCAGAGAGTCACCGGCAGGTTGTGAACTCTGTCCCGGTGCTGATTCGTCCCGGTAACCGGTTGCTGGTGGGAATGTTCCCGCACTCGGTGTGGATCAGCTCACCTCACAGATCTTCTTGAAATTGTTGTTGGCCTGACTGCATTTTTCAACCGTCTCCACAGCCACTTTGTAATTATCCACAAAAGCCTTGTAAACACCGAGACTCTCAGCCTGGAGAGAGGGAGGGAGACGGAGAGGAGAGGGAATGGGGAGGGGGACGGGAGAGCGAGGGGGAGAGGGAGGGGTAGGAGAGGGGTAGGGGGTGAGGGAAGGGGTGAGAGGGATGGGGAGAGAGGAGGGGGAAGAGGAGGGAGAGAGGAGGGAGAAGGGAGGGCAGAGGAGGGGGAGAGGAGGAAGGGCAGGGGAGGGGGAGGAGAGATGGAGGGGGGAGAGATGGAGGGGGGAGAGAGGGAGGGGGGAGAGAGGGAGGGGGGGAGAGAGGGAGGGGGGAGAGAGGGAGGGGGGTG